>NC_092338.1:205560000-205672500 GCF_046630445.1 Rutidosis leptorrhynchoides | reverse complement strand
GTATTAATAATACAGTTAAGATATCAAATATAGAAATTTTAGATATAAATATTATAATGAAAATGATTAAAAGGAATTATTAAAACTATTACAAATATTGTTATCATAGTTATTATAATACAACTCAGTATCATTATTATTATTATTATTAATATCATTAATTTCATTAATATCATTATCATCACTTTTATCATTATTATTACCAATATTAGTATTATCATAATTATTAATTTCACAAACAAATGATTTTCATATAAAAATATATTTAATATATATAACCTAACTATATTTATATTTTTATATATAAAATGGAATTATGTAATTAAATAATGAAATATATTAGTTATTAATATAAAAACCATATCAATAATAATAATATATATATTTGTTCGATTACAAGTATATGTTTTAATATATACATGAATGATATAGGTTCGTGAATCCGAGGCCAACCTTGCACTTGTTCAATGCCATTATATGCATAATTACTACGAAATACAGTATTGTGAGTTTCATTAGCTCCCTTTTTAAATGCTTTTGCAATATATATTTTTGGAACTGGGAATACATGCGCTGCTTTTATAACTGTTTTACGAAATAGATACAAGTACTTGAAACTACATTCTATGGTTGAATTATTATACCGGATATCACCCTTTTTAGCTTGGTAACCTAAGAATTAGGCAGACGAGAGGTTCTGTTCCTAATTGACGCGAATCCTAAAGATAGATTCATTAGGCCTAACAACCCCCATTCAAGTTATGGATGGCTTTAGTACTTCGAGATTATTATTATATAGACGAGAGGTTCTGTTTGGGGATATTCTATGCATTAAATTTAATGTCGGTTACCAGGTGTTCAATTCATATGAATGATTTTACCTTATTGCGGACGAGAGGATTCTGCTTGGGGATTATGTTTATAAAATAAAAATCTTGTGGTATATTAAAATTATGAAAATAAATGATTATGATAAACCTATGAACTCACCAACCTTTTGGTTGAAACTTTAAATCATGTTTATTCTCAGGTATGAAAGAAATCTTCCGCTGTGCATTTGCTCATTTTAGAGATATTACTTGGAGTCATTCATGACATATTTCAAAAGACGTTGCATTCGAGTCGTTGAGTTCATCATGAATATTATTAAGTCAGTTATAGTTGAATATATTATAAAATGGTATGCATGTTGTCAACTTTCGATGTAATGAAAGTTTTTCTTTTAAAAAAACGAATGCAATGTTTGTAAAATGTATCATATAGAGGTCAAATACCTCGCGATGTAACCAAATGTGATGTATTCTAGATGGATTAGGACGGGCGTTATAGGTGGTATCAGAGAAGTGGTCTTAGCGAACCAGGTCTTGCATTAGTGTGTCTAACTGATAGTTGTTTAGATGCATTAGTGAGTCTGGACTTCGACCGTGTCTGCATGTCAAAAGTTTTGCTTATCATTTCGTGTCGAAAATTATTTACTTATCATTCTTAAAGTCTAGACACATCTTACTGCATTGATTGCATGAATAATGTATAGACAAAATTCATAGCTTAGCGGATCTGCTAATTCATATCTTAGCGTATCTGTTACTGTAAACTTTGCCTGGCATATTATGTAAATCCCTCCGTAATCTACGGAATCTTTTATTCTATATATATATATATATATATATATATATATATATATATATATATATATATATATATATATATATATATATATATATATATATATATATATATATATATAGATATTCTATGTAATTAGAATACCATTCGATGGCCGGAAATCTTTTCATATCGAAAAATACTTTATTCAAACGTATGAAATGGAACTCGCCACTAGTTCAAGTCCCTCGGATTCCGAAATGGAGTTTCACTCGAGCTCCAAAAGTAGTGTGAGCGGAATGGATTAACCAATTAGCCATCATCAATTCTGGATGAATTGGGGATGGGTTCGTAATCGACTTAATCAATGGAGACGAGAAGAAGGCGATCCCTTCCACCAACCGAATTCACCTCTTGGCGAGGAACTTGAAGCACTTACCGGTGAACCTATCCGAAATACCATTTTCAGCCTCATTTCCAGAGTAGCTCGTCAAGATTATATTCTATCCACAATTCTAAACCTTATTCATCCGCTCGTTCCGACCGACAGTCATCCCGGAATAATAGAAGAAGTCAACGAGCTTCGCGCTCGAGTAATCAATTTGGAAAACGTGGTGCAAAACCTACCAGCATCAGCAGCAGCACCGGCAACACCAGTACCACCAACAACAACATCCGCAGTACATGAAAGGACCCGTTCATATCGATTATAAACGATTCATAATAGTTGATTACATCGCGAGGTACTTGACCTCTATATGATACATTTTACAAACATTGCATTCGTTTTTAAAAGACAAACTTTCATCACATCGAAAGTTGACAGGCATGCATACCATTTTAGAATATATCCAACTATAATTGACTTAATAATAATCTTGATGAACTCAATGACTCGAATGCAACATCTTTTGAAATGTGTCATGAATGACTCCAAGTAATATCTCTAAAATGAGCAAATGCACAGCGAAAGATTCCTTTAATACCTGAGAATAAACATGCTTTCAAGTGTTAACTAAAAGGTTGGTGAGTTCATTAGTTTATCATAAATATTCATTCTATCATTTTTAATAGACCACAAGATTTTCATTTTCATTTCTCATAAATATACGTCCCATGCATAGAGACAAAAATCATTCATATGGTGAACACCTGGTAACCGACATTAACAAGATGCATATAAGAATATCCCCTATCATTCCGGGAAATCCTTCGGACATGATAAAAATGAATTCGAAGTACTAAAGCATCCGGTACTTTGGATGGGGTTCGTTAGGCCCAATAGATCTATCTTTAGGATTCGCGTCAATTAGTAGATCGGTTTACTAATTCTTAGGCTACCAAGCAAAAGGGACATATTCGGCTTCGATCATTCACCCATATAATGTAGTTTCAATTACTTGTGTCTATTTCGTAAAACAGTTGTAAAAGCGCATGTATTCTCAGTCCCAAAAATATATATTGCAAAAGCATTTAAAAAGGGTGCAAATGAAACTCACGATACGATATTTTGTAGTAAAAATATGCATACGACGATACTGAACAATGCAAGGTTGGCCTCGGATTCACGAACCTATATCATTTATATATATATATTAACACACATAATTGTAATTGAACAAATTTATATATATATATATATATATATATATATATATATATATATATATATATTTATTAGTTATATCATTTTTATATTAATAACCTATATTAGTACAATATATATTTTAATTGTTATATATATATATATATATATATATATATATATATATATATATATATATATATATATATATATATACCTTCATATTCGTCTTAATATTAAAAAGTTAATTAAATATGTTAGACACTTATTTCAAAATATATTTATATATATATATTTAAGTTTATATATGCTAAATTAGTATTTAAAAATAAAATGGCTTTATATATATATTAATATTTACATAACTTATAAATAAAATCTTTTAATAAGGATTACTTATAATTATATTCATGATATAGTTATCATATTTTCTATTTTTCTTATTATGTATATAATAATATTAGTAGTAGCAATAATAATAATAATAATAATAATAATAATAATAATAATAATAATAATAATAATAATAATAATAATAATAATAATAATAATAATAATAATAATAATAATAAGTAAACTACCTCAAAGAAGTAGCCCTTAAAAAATGCCCAAGACCGGGTTTGAACTCAAGGCCTGCTGCTCCCCGACATCTCCATTAACCATCTGCTCTGTTTGATTTACATCCTAAACTAAATCTATATAACCCGCTTTTCTGTTTCAATCTTCTTCTTCAATCTATACCTATCAACATCGATCATCTATATCTTATCATTATCATAACTTCGTACCATCATCATCATCATCATCCTTATTTCCTCACTGTATTATCTCGTCACCATTAACCTGTTATTGTTCCTCATCATCTTGTTCGTCATCATGGTTTAAACATAATCATTCATCATCCCAACTACTTACATCATCCTTATCATCATTTTACTTAAATCACGATTACCCTATCATATTATTAATATCATTACTACATCAATTATTACCATCATCATAATTGAAATCCTACGGTATCTCCACAATCATTCATTATCCTTACATCGTTATTTACCATCACTATCCATTATCATCATTAATCTTCATTTCCTTCTTCAGTTTATAACGATCAGAGACTCATCGAGTTATCATCTACTATCACTATATCACAACATCATTATCACATTTCATGTACTACTAACATCATCAAATATTATCATCACGGTTAACCTCATCATTTGAGTTTATAGAACCCGTAAAAGAACATATCCCCACTCATCACTTTACAATATGGGTTGACTACTTTGTGTCTAATCCCACTTGTAATTGTCCCACTAAATATTACCTACTAACATGCACCCTTCACAAGTTGGTACATTTTAAATTGTAACATATTCAAATGTCGACATAACTTTCTTCTTTTGGTCACTATCGTGACCCACAAAAACATTCCCATCATTTTAACAACTGAAAAGATACTGCACCATATAACAAAGCAACTATGGCCCAGCATTCCCACTGAATTGAAATAAATTACTTGTGGTTCCTATTATTTATCCTCCTATCATTAATATCATATTAATAAGATAATCATAACATCATCATCAGTATACTCATCATTTTATTTGGAGTTTCAGCCCAAATAATATGAGATTGGTATACGGTCCATAACTGCAAACAATTTACGGCCCATTCCTAGAAATCATGCCAAAACACTACCTAATATGGTCGGCCATTGAAGTTATAAATTGTCCCACTAGTCTTTGTATGTGAACATTAATAATGTATTGCATAATAATATTCCATATATCATTTTGATAAAACAATAAACCGTGAATGTTTCCAGCTTTGTCATCGTGTTTTGAACTCATCAAATAAAGAATCAAAAGCGTGCTTACAGTAGTGGTAGCAGGAAGTTACAGCAGCATACTGATATTACTCCAATTAGTCATATCTTTGGTCGTAATATCACGTCCTATTGTTGTTTATTTCATATGAAAACATAGTAAATCCGTTTGTATTTCATAGTATTGTAATATAGTCTAGAATCATTGTAAACTTGAAGAAATATGAAGATATTGTATGGTAACAGCTCAGAGATCGAAAACGAGACCAGAAACCCAAAGACAGAAGAGTGCGCTCAGCGCACCCCAAAATGTAGGCTCAGCGCACATTGCATAAATTTGATCAGAGGATTTCTTGGCCAAAACCAAATTGCGCCAAGCGCACATTTTGATGGTGCGCGCCGCGCACAGTGGTGCGCTCAGCGCACCCATACGCGCACTTTTGACAGAAAAGCAGATTTAAACGTGTGTAGTCGAACTGTAAAGTATAAAGTGAAGTAGGTGAGAGTGCGCTCGGTGCACCCTTACTGTGCGCACCGCGCACAGTGCTTTTAACCAACCTTTCAGCTTATTTAATTCTATTTCCAGTTTCATTTGAGAGAGACCAGTTTCCTTTCTGCTCAGAGATGAAAACATACGATTCAAAGCAGTTCCTAGGCTTATCAAAGTGCATCTAAGCACTCAAATCATTGAAGAATCCAAGATCATTCAAGAGCTTCATCCAAAATTACTCCTAAAAAGTTAATCTTGTATTTACAATGAATTCTATCTTTGTTACTGTTATGTTTAAGTTTTAAAGAATGATTGTTGGCTAGTCCATTTTATGTTCATCTAGATAAATAACCGAGATGTTGAATGTTTACTATTGATTGATTGTAATTATGCACGATAGTTTGATGTTTGAATACAAGAACCATTCTTGTTAAGTTTAATCCTTTCGATTCAATTAGTTGATATGTTCATTTGATTAAGAAACATCATCTTGTTAAGTTAATGTATTGATTTACACCTAGTGACATGTGTTTATCCATCTTTTACCAAAAGGGATAAGTTGAGTTCAAATGGTTAATTTACATAAGAATGTAAGAACGACTCTTGTAGATACTTTGAAATAGCTTAATTAGTATGTGTAATTGTCTAGGAGAATGACCAATTCCTTAGAATCTATTATACACACTTCAACTACCTAGTTACATCAATTAACATGTGTTAGTGATTTGCCTTATCTAGTGACGTTTATAGAGATCTTATTATAACACTTAGTTAATTGTTTGGGTTGGGTGAATTGAGCATTTTACCGGACCAAGGGAATGAACTAAGTTAAACCTTTAGTTGATATAAGAGTGGATCATGTACAACACACCATTGACTTGATCATTCTTCAAGTCTTCAAACTAGTTGAATTAGTTGACTACAAATAGGAGGTCTTAGATGTCAAGAACATCACTTGCATCGTGTAATCCCGTTGGAGTGTTTGCGCAAGACTATTCTTGGTGAACCAATTAATTAGTTCTCGTGCATAACCAATCAATTCGATCTTAATCCTAAATAACATTCAACATTAAGGGTAAAAAGTCTAGATGAGCATATTTCTTTAATTTGAATTCAAAACTATATTTCTGTTTTCATAAACTAAAAATATCAAAAATATTGTCTTTTTAATCTCATTCATCACTTGATCGCCTATCGTAAAAGGGCAAACCAAAATATATCTTGTACTTGTAATTTTCTTAGATAATCACAATTTAGTCTATAATCCTAATTTGATTTAGATACTGTCCTTGGAACGATACACGGATTTTACCATTTATTATACTACTACACGATCGGGTACACTGCCCGTTAGTGTGTAGCAATCTCTAATTGATATTTTTCCATACTATTTCATACGATAATTCATATGCCACGTTTTGCACATCAAGTTTTTGGCGCCGCTGTCGAGGACAGTTTTGTGTCAAAATAGAATTATTAACTAATTTGTGATTAAGTAGTTTCTAAATTATTTTTAAATTATTAATAGTTTTTGAATTTTAAACTTATTGAATCGTTACGTATAATAGTTTTTGTTAGTTGTGTGATTGACAGATTTTAGGTTACATATGCCACATACCCGAAGTTCAGATTTTCCATTACTTACACCGCTTACAGAACTTGATAGAAAGCTTGGTAAGATCCCAAAAGAAGTACTTGAACTTTTTGAATCTTCATCAAAGCAGGAAACCTTTGATTCAGAATCAAGTACAACCAAGCCGAGATATTCTAAATTTGGTGAGCCCGTTCCTCCTCCAAAATTTGAAATGAAAGGAGAAGCAAGACCGGTGGTACCAAGACAATCAATGGCGGCCAAGATGAAGGCAACCCGAATCGGACAAGGTAGTGCTATTACCCCGCCCACTGGTGAGGTAAATTTTGAAATAAAATGACTTATTCTCCAAATGATTAATAACATGTGTCAATTTGGTGGTGGTCCGTGTGACGACCCGGAAATTTTCGACCAAATTTAAACTTAATCTTAATATGATTTCGACACGATAAGCAAGGTCTGTTAAACTGAATCTCAAAAAAACTTTGAACTGTGTTCATGTATACATTTGACCTTTGACCAATCCCGATGATTCACGAGCAATTGTGTGTAATTAATTATGTATAAAATATATATATATATATATATTGATATATATTTTTATGTGTATAAATTCTATACATAAGAGATATGAAGTCTAATTAGTAAATAAATACTAATGATGCAAAATAATATATAATCAGTAAACATAAAATAATTAATAAATTGTAACATATTAAAAATAGGTATAAGTATAAATGCTATACTACTATTATTATCTTTATTATTTTATTGTTAATAATATTAATATTAATATCAATATTGTATCATTAATATTGTTAAAATTATATATATATATATATATATATATATATATATATATATATATATATATATATATATATATATATATATATATATATATATAGGTATGAAATTAAGATAAGCATAAATTATTATGTTATTATTATTAATATTATTAAAAACATTAGAATTATTTATTATAATTATAATTAATAATAATATTAGCACCATTAAAAATATATATATATATATATATATATATATATATATATATATATATATATATATATATATATATATATATATATATATATATATTAAACAGTGTTAGATATATCAATGGATAGTATGTGTATATAAAAGTTGATATATATATAAATTGATAAATTATGATTATTAGTAATACTGTTATTATTAATAATATTAGTATAATTAGTATTATTTTTATTAATAATATTATAGTAATCATTATCAGTATTATTAGTAATAATAATATTATTATACTTATATTACTATTAGTTAAAATAGTAAAGGTACTATTATGATATTTATTAAAAGATTAATCATAATTTATAAATATAAATATAATTATCTAAATAAATGAGAAATTCAAATAAATATATAAATACAGATTAATTATGTATTCAGTTGCATATCACCATCACACTGTGTAATCTGTTCTATTAATTGGTACGTACTCAGATCAATATCTAATAATACTGAATTTGAACTATTCCAAATCCCTTTAAATGTCTGTTTCACCTTTATACCTTATTTGTTTCTTCTGCTTGATTTGTATGAGGCGAATCTTTGCATATCCACCTTTAACAAAATGTGATTTCATTCTGTGTTAGATAAATCATTCGACCAAAACCATCAATTATCAATTATTGTTAACAATTGCATTTTTTTTAAACAGAAAAAGAAAAGGCTCTGAACTCAATTCATGTGTTCTTGATAATTTTTCCAAAAACTCCAATACAAATTCCATTTCAAAATCTGTGAATGTAGTTTTGTTTGGAATATTTTAAACAATCTTTCTGTAAAAATTCGTAATCCAATTTATCAAATTGAGCTTCAATTTGGAAGTCAAAGCTTAAAATTTAAAAGTCAAAGGTTTTGTTCTTGATAAAAATTGGAGATTGTATTGGTGTTTCAAGTTAAAGTAATGATTCAGAAAGTTTTTACGAAGCATTTGGAACCTAGTTCATGTTGAAAGTTTTGTCCAAATCAATATCAAATGCGAAATCATTTTTTTTTCTTCTTTTTAAGCAGCGACGAAGAACTGATGTTCCTGTATTTATTTATTTTTTTGGCCGTCTGTTGATTTAATGTTCCAAACATAGGTCGTTATAATTAAATTTCAAGCTTTTAAATCTTGTTGGAAATTCGTTTGGTGATTTTTTTTTTTAGTATCTCTGGCGAATGAAGAAGAAGAAGGAGATGAGGGTGAAAACAGAAACAAAACAGGTTAAGTAAGTTGGGTCTGAAAACAAAACAGAAAAAGCAGTCGATTTAGATGGTCATGGAAATTCGAGCATCGCATGAGGCACAAATCTGTTCTTTTTGTTAAACCTTTTCCTAAGGTAGTTTCAATTTTATTATTATTATTATTATTATTATTATTATTATTATTATTATTATTATTATTATTATTATTATTATTATTATTATTAATATAATTATAATAATTATTATTATTATTGTATTATTATTATTCTTATTATTATGCTAATCAAAGTATTACTACCATTAATATTATGATTAATGTTATCATTTATAAAGTTAGATATTATTATACTTATTATTAGTATTTGATAAGTATTATTATTAATATTATCATCATAATTATTATTATTGTTACTACCATTAATATAAGTAGTAGTTACCAACTATTATTATCGTTAATATAACCCTAGTTACAATTATAATTATTATTATTATTGTTATTACTAATAATATTATTATCAAAATAAGTATTAATATTAAATAATATAATTATTAATATTATCTTTATTAATCTCAAAAACTATCATTTTTAAGCAAATAAATACTTTGTACATAAAATATATTTATTATATATACTACACTTATATTAAAACTTCACATAACTATATATATATATATATATAAAACCTACTAAAATTATTTATATAAACGCTTACAAACACCAAATTATCAATTTTTAAATATAATATTAAACAAGTACGTATATCAATATATTAATATAACTATAAAATATTAACCATTTGAATGAACACACAAATTTAAAATATATGTTATTAATATAAAAGTAATGTAATTAATAAATTTATATATATATTCATTCGAATATGATTATATGTATTAATGAATATACAAATGATTTAGGTTCGTGAATCCGAGGCCAACCCTGCATTGTTCAGTTTGTCTAATGTCGTCATATGTATTTTTACTACAAAATACATTAGGTGAGTTTCATTTGCCTTTTTACCCTTTATATTTTTGGGACTGAGAATACATGCGCTTTTATAAATGTTTGACGAAATAGGCACAAGTAATTGAAACTACATTCTATGGTTGAATTATCGAAATCGAATATGCCCCATTTTATTAAAGTCTGGTAATCTAAGAATTAGGGAACAGACACCCTAATTGACGCGAATCCTAAAGATAGATCTATTGGGCCTAACAAACCCCATCCAAAGTATCGGATGCTTTAGTACTTCGAAATTTATATCATGTCCGAAGGAGGATCCCGAAATGATAGGGGATATTCTTATATGTATCTAGTTAATGTCGGTTACCAGGTGTTCACCATATGAATGATTATTTTTGTCTCTATGCATGGGACGTATATTTATGAGAACTGGAAATGAAATTCTTGTGGTCTATTAAAATGATGGAAATGATTATTTATGTTAAACTAATGAACTCACCAACCTTTTGGTTAACACTTTAAAGCATGTTTATTCTCAGGTACGAAAGAAATCTTCCGCTGTGAAATTGCTCATTTTAAAGATATTATTTGGAGTCATTCATGACATATTTCAAAAGACGTTGCATTCGAGTCGTTGAGTTCATCAAGATTATTGTTAAGTCAATTATAGTTAGATATATATTATGAAATGGTATGCATGCCGTCAACTTTTGATGTAAAGCAAGTTTGTCTTTTAAAAACGAATGCAATGTTTGTAAAATGTATCATATAGAGGTCAAGTACCTCGCGATGTAATCAACTATTGTGAAATGTTTGTAATCGATATAGACTTTGTCCAGATGGATTAGGATGGGTCTTCACAGTCCGAATGAAGATGCAAACGAACATATTCGTATTTTTCAAAAGATATGTCTTCTTTTCAAACTTAAACCAGACACTGACCAGGCCATATTTTTAAGACTTTTCCAATGGACACTCCACGGGGAAGCACGAAGTTGGTTAGATTCATTGGCCGAGGCTACGATAGAAACTTGGGATGGTATGTTGGAAAAATTTCTTAAGAAATATTTTCCAGCTTCTAAGTCTGCGAGACTCCAACACGAAATTACCCAATTCTGTCAAAAGCAGATGGAAACCTTGTACGAAGCATGGAATCGATTTTCTAAAATGTTAAGAGGTTGTCCAAACCATGGTTTGGATACCTTCCAAAAAGTCCAAATCTTTTACAAGGGTTGTGATGTTGCAACCCGAATTTCCATTGATCAAGCGTCCGGAGGTTCACTCATGGACAAAACCGAGCAAGAGGCTTATGAGATAATCGAGAAGCTAACCGATTATTCTCATGAGTGGCATCAAGAATGACCAATTACTCGTAATGCTCAAGTCCAAAGCACCGGTGCTTATGATGACCTTAGTTCCCTGAGTGTAAAAATAGACGGCGTTGCTCGAAACATTGACAAAATCACCAAGGAAATTCATAGTATGAAAGTAGGTTGTGAATACTGTGGTGGTCTCCATTTAGGAAAAGATTGTGATGCCGGTCTAACAATGGCTCAAAAAGAAGAAGTGGCTTTCATAAGCCAAAGAAATAATAATCAATTTCAAGGAAGAGCCCAGTTTAACCGAAACTTCAACAACCCATACAACCCTCAAGGTCAAAATTCCAATTACCAAAAAGGGTCAAGTAGTGGGTTCCAACAACAAACTCCGAGTTTTTATCAAAAACTCCAACAGGAAAAAAAATAGTCAAATTTGGAGAGTATGTTGGAAAAGTTGATTGCATCACAAACCCAGCTTGTTACAAACATAAATCAAACGGACGAGAAAAACGAACACCAATTTAGGAACCAACAAGCCTCAATTCAGAACTTGGAGAAGCAAATGAATGGTTTAGCTAGTTTACTTAGTGAGAGAAAACCAGGAAGTTTACCGGGTGATACTAATAAGAACCCTCGAAATGAGCACGCCAATGTTATCACCACACGGAGTGGTCTATCATACGAAGCTCCAAGAATGCCCGAAGATTCTGATTTCGGTGTTCCGTTGAACAAAGATGATGAACCGATTAAGGAGCCGGAACAAGTGGTTGAGAAGGAAGAACGGGAAAAACCCATAGTGAAGCCATATCAACCACCGCTCCCATACCCAAGGAAACAGCAACAAGAAAGGCTCGAAGTCGAAAGGTCAAAATTTTTAGATATGTTTAAACAAATTAACATAAATATGCCTTTCATTGATGTGATTTCAGGTATGCCCAAGTATGCAAAGTTCTTAAAAGACTTACTTACTAATCGGAAGAAAATGGAGGAACTTTCATCCGTCACCATGAATGCTAATTGTTCCGTAATTTTGATGAACAAAATACCAAAGAAGTTAGCAGATCCTGGGAGTTTTACCATACCATGTCTCTTAGGAGATTTAGAATGCATTAAAGCATTAGCGGATTTAGGGGCTAGCATTAATTTGATGCCTTATTCATTATATGTTAAGCTAGACCCCGGGGTGCTAAAACCAACTCGAATGGCAATTCAACTAGCAGACCGCTCTGTTAAATTCCCTTGGAATTTTAGAGAATATGTTAGTAAAAGTGGGTACCCTAGTATTTTCGGCCGATTTTGTAATTCTGGACATGGAAGAGGACACACGTGTGCCTCTTATATTGGGTCGACCTTTCTTCAATACCGCTAGAGCTATGATAGATGTTCATGGTCAGAAATTGACCCTTAGCATTGAGGATATTAAGGTTACCTTTTCCGTAAACCATGCCTTGCAATACCCCGAGTCTACTGATGATAAATGTTATTATTTGCAAACCGTAG
Organism: Rutidosis leptorrhynchoides; assembly: GCF_046630445.1. Lineage (NCBI taxonomy): Eukaryota > Viridiplantae > Streptophyta > Magnoliopsida > Asterales > Asteraceae > Rutidosis > Rutidosis leptorrhynchoides. The sequence continues at coordinate 205,659,380 of NC_092338.1, read as the reverse complement.
ACACGTATTCAGAGTTGTTGCAGGAATTTCCAGAAATGCAAGGTTCGGGAGAATGCATTTTGGCAGAAGGTGATGAAGAAAACATGGTGGAAGAAGTGGATATGTTGACCACTTTGATGGCTAACGGTTATGAGCCAAATGATGAAGAATATAGAAAGTTGGATTTAAAAAATGAGTATCGATGTAAAATATCGATTGAAGAACCTCCCGTTTTGGAACTGAAGCCACTTCCAAGTCACTTGGAATATGCTTACCTTCAAGAGGATTCTACTCTCCCGGTTATCATTTCATCCGAACTCTCTGTAAGTGAGAAATCTAAACTTGTTTCCATGTTAAATGCCTATAAACCGGCTCTAGCATGGAAAATTCATGACATCAAGGGTATAAGTCCCTCTTATTGTACACATAAGATTTTAATGGAAGATGACTATAAGCCATGTGTACAAAGACAAAGGCGACTGAACCCTAATATGCAAGAAGTCGTTAAAAAGGAGATTGTCAAACTCCTTGATGTAGGTCTTATTTACCCAATTTCAGATAGTTCTTGGGTGAGTCCGGTACAATGTGTACCCAAAAAGGGTGGCATGACCGTTGTCACCAACGAATACGATCAATTAATTTCCACTAGGACTGTCACGGGTTGGAGGGTATGTATTGATTACAGAAAATTAAATGATGCTACCCGAAAAGACCATTTTCCCCATCCTTACATTAATCAAATGTTGGAAAGGTTGGCAGGAAAGAACTTTTATTGTTTTCTTGACGGTTTCTCGGGATATTTCCAAATTCCTATAGCACCCGAGGACCAAGAGAAAACCACCTTTACATGCCCTTATGGCACTTTCTCCTATCGACGTATGCCCTTTGGCTTATGTAATGCTCCTGCTACCTTTCAAAGGTGTATGGTAGCTATTTTTTATGATATGATTGAAGACTTTATGGAAATATTCATGGACGACTTTTCAGTCTTCGGTGATTCTTTTGACTCATGTCTTAATAATCTTGAGCGTATGTTGATAAGGTGTGAAGAATCTAATCTTGTGCTTAACTGGGAAAAATGCCATTTCATGGTAAGAGAGGGCATTGTATTAGGTCATAAAATTTCTTGTGCGGGATTGAAGGTGGATAGAGCTAAAGTGGAAGTCATAGCCAAATTACCACCACCGATAAATGTGAAAGGTGTAAGAAGTTTTCTGGGGCACGCCGGTTTTTACCGTCGGTTCATTAAAGAATTTTCTAAAATTGCGACCTCGATGAACAAACTTCTTGAGAAATATGCTCCATTTGTCTTCACGAACGAGTGTCTTAACGCCTTTAACCTCCTTAAAGCAAAGCTCACGCAATCACCCATTCTCATATCGCCGAATTAGTCAATTCCATTCGAACTTATATGTGATGCAAGTGACTTTGCTATTGGTGCCGTCTTGGGGCAAAGAATTGAAAAACATTTTTAGCCCATTTATTATGCTAGTAAGACATTGCAAGGAGCCCAACTTAATTACACTACCACAGAGAAGGAACTCCTGACAATTGTCTTTTCGTTTGATAAATTCCGATCCTATTTGGTACTAGCAAAGACGGTTGTCTATACAGACCATTCAGCATTAAAGTACTTGCTTACTAAGCAAGATGCTAAACCCCGATTAATACATTGGGTCTTGCTTTTACAAGAATTCGACATTGATATTAAAGACAAAAAGGGGGCCGAAAACCTAGCTGCCAATCACCTTTCTCGCCTAGAGAACCCGAATCTTGAGGTTCTCCATGAGACTGTTATCCAAGATAACTTTTAGGACGAAAATCTCATGAAAATTGAGAAAATTGATGATCCTTGGTTTGTTGACATTGCCAACTATCTTGCGGGTGGATTCCTAGAAACCGGTATGTCACATCAAAAACGAAAGAAATTTTTCAGTGACTTAAAATATTATTTTTGGGAAAACCTGTATCTCTTCAAACGGTGTCCAGATGGGATAATCTGTTGCTGTGTCTCCGGGGAAGAATGCAATCAAATTCTTCTCCAATGTCATCTTGGTCCCACTGGTGGACATTTCGAACCCCAAATCACGGGGAGAAAAGTCTATGAGGCCGGTTTTTATTGGCCTACCATCTTTAAAGATGCCCACCGTATATGTAAATCATGCGATTCTTGCCAAAGGGCAGGAAAGATTAGTCAAAGAGACGAAATGCCTCAAAACATAATCCAAGTTTGTGAGGTTTTCGATATTTGGGGCATTGATTTCATGGGACCATTCCCAAAATCTCATTCCAACCAATACATACTCGTTGCCATTGACTACGTATCAAAATGGGCTGAGGCAAAGGCTCTCCCCACAAACGATGCACGAGTTGTTGTAACTTTTCTTAAAGACCTTTTTACCCGATTCGGTACCCCAAAGGCTTTAATTAGTGATCGTGGTACCCATTTTTGCAACACTCAATTAGAAAAGGTGTTAAAACGATATGGGATAACCCATAAAATTTCTACATCTTATCACCCCCAAACAAGTGGGCAAGTTGAAAATACGAATCGGGCACTTAAAAGGATCCTTGAGAAAATGGTTGGATCCAATCCTAAGGTGTGGTCAACGAAGCTTGACGATGCTTTGTGGGCATTTAGAACTGCCTACAAAACTCCTATTGGAACTACACCTTACCGCCTAGTCTAAGGGAAGGCATGTCATCTCCCTTTGGAGATAGAGCACAAATCACATTGGGCTCTTAAGACTTATAATCTTGATCTTGAAGACGCGGGAAACCTTCCTTTAAACCAACTAAATGAGTTGGATGAGTTGAGACATAATGCCTATGAAAACTCACTCATATACAAGGAAAAGACCAAAGTTTGGCACGATAACCGTCTTAAGAATCCGAAAGATTTTAAAGAAGGTGATCGTGTTTTACTATTCAACTCTCGATTTAAACTTTTCCCTGGAAAACTCAAGTCCCGATGGATGGGACCATTTGTTGTTAACAAGGTTTTTCCGTATGGAACGGTGGAATTACGGAATGCGAAGGGTGATACGTTTAAGGTAAACGGACACAGGGTCAAACTATATGTTGACGGACCCATGAACATTGAAGATGAGGTAAAACTCATTTTCAACCCCAAAGCTACCTAAGTTTGGGGGAAGAGTCGGGTGAAGCGACTCGTGTTTTTAAAACCTTCACAAATGTTAAAAATAGGTTTTTGTGTGAATTACATGATTTTTAGTGATTTTAATTTTTGTTGAATGCCATTACGTTCACCAATCTGTTACCAACCTCACTGTACTGACCAAACGCGAAAAAACAGCTGAAAACCACTGTCCGCGCCGCGCACCCCTAAGATGTGCGCTCAGCGCACTTTGCAAAAACTGGGTCAGAAGGTTTTTAAGCTCAGATCGCTAGTGCGCGCAGCGCACCCAGAAGTGTGCGCTTGGCGCACTCTTAAATATTGCTCGGATCTACTTCAAATTTTTGTGGGGCCCACGATTTTATCTCCTCTTTACAACCACACACTCGTTTTTCACTCATTCCTCACCCAAAAGTTCAGATTCATTCTCTCTTTCACTCTAAAACACTCCAAACCCTAATTTCAATCCTTCCAATTTTAACCAATTCTTCTCAAATCAAAGCCTAAATCAAGATGCCTAGGGTATGTTCATATGATTCCACTTAATTTTCTTTCCGATACTTCGATTTCATGCTTAATTTTTTGAATTGCTTAAGAAATTTATGTGGGTTTTCTTGAATTGATAATTGTTCTATACATTAACATGCTTTAGGTTGTTATAATTGCCTTGTATGCCTTGAAATCATATTACATTGTGTTTTTAGGGTATATTTATGATTCTAGGGTTTATGTAAAATTTAAATCCGAATTTTGGCTTTGAATTTGGTTGAATTTGGTTCCTAGCAAAGTGTTTGTGAATGTTTGAGATAATTTTTGTACTTCATAAGTATGTATCACATTTTGAGCACAACATGGTTCATGTTTTGGAAATCTAACATATTTTGGTTCTTAATTGTTATAAATACTTGAAAATTGTTAAGTTTCCATTACTTTGTGTCTAATGTGATAGTTTGAGGGATGAGAATGATATGAGGTTCATGTTCAAATTTGGTTTCTAAAACGCTAGACTAGTTATGTTAATCTTGGATCTTTTGAGAAAATGTTCATATGAATGATTAACATGATTATGTGCTATATGTATTTTTGAACATATACTTAATTTATGATGAACTAACACTAATGCATACTATTGTCTATGCGCCTCTTTTGTTTTGGTGTATGTTTTATGTGTGCAGTACAACTTTAGATCAAGGGCAAGTCAACAACAAGAAGAACCTTCCCACCGATACCGAGAAGAACAAGATTCTTCGGATGAACAAAATTCTCCACCAAATGAACGACAATCTTCACCCGAAGGATCACCGGATCAAATTGATCCAAGGGTTTGGTTAGCTTATGTCCGGGATCATCCGGATTACGCAAGTGCATATAACTGGGTAGCGAACAAAACATGTGATGCCACTTGGTATTTTGACTCGGCTCCATTGGTTGAAGCAAGGGAATATGAATGTTGGAGGTTAAATACCGGCTTTTAACTGGCAGGCTAATAACAGTCAGGGCATGGGAAAGAATTATGGGATTCAATGATGTCATATACCCGGAATTATGCAAAGAATTCATAGCATCCTTACGTTTTGATCTCATTATGGACCCGACAAATCAAAATTTCATGAGATTTCGTTTAGGTGGGATTGATCGGGCACTTAGTCAAATTGAGTTGGCCCGACTATTTGATCTGTATATCGAGCTAGATGATGCCCAACTAAATGCTTACTTACGGTCAGCAGAGTATTATGATGATTCTTATGATCCACACCCATTTTGGAACGATATGAGCGAAGCTCAATTCTCCTCTAGCCAAAGCAAGTTCACTGATATAAATGATAAAGACAAAAGAATACTTCATCGACTAGTTACATGTACATTTAATGCAAGAAAACATGGCACAAATAAGGTAACACGTCAAGATGTTTTTATTGTAGACAAAATCTACAACCAAAGTAGTGTCGACATTCCATCTACTTTGGCGGATTATCTTGAAAACTCGCGGGGATATAGAGGGTTGAATCAGATTGTTGGTAGGTATTACATCACCCAAATTGCCAGGCATTTTGGTGTCGATTTCTCTCAGTTGATTCCAAACAGTACAACAATGAAGCCTTTAAGCAAGACTTATTATCTGAATGCAGAATTTTTGATCTACAACAATCATCAAAGGCTTATTCCATTTGTCCCGAGGGTAAACAAACCACCACGTACCCATGATCATGAAGCGGGTGGTAGCGTTGTTGGAAGAGATGAAGCGGGGGAAGAGGTTCGCATGGAAGAACCTGAAACTGAAGAAGAGTTACCACAAGCTCAAAGGCGAAGGCGTAGGCGGACACAAAGGTCAAGGGAAGAAGAGTTGGAGGAAGTGATTTTTGGTTTTCATGATATGAGGGTAGGTTATCAACACAGGGATAACCAATATGAGGAACAAAGGCAACAATTTAACCAATATCATGAAGAACAACGCGAGCATAATAGGGCAGTAAGGTATGACCAAAGGTGGGGGAATTACAGGGGCGATTGGCTTCGCCATAATGTTGGTTTATATATGCAAAACCCGCAAGAATATTATGCTACTTCCTACCAACATCCGACCTACTACAACACCCCAAACCGAATTCTGAGTCCTCCGTTATATGAGGAACAGGCGGCCATGCAAGATGCTCAAAGACGCTTTGAGGAGCAATACCCGCAGGGAAGACCTAGGAATGATGGTTCGGGAACCTACTCCGGCTGGCCTTTTGGTAACTTCTTTGGTGACACTTAGAGGGCTCATGTGCCCTATTTGGTAATATTTGGTAACATTTGGTAATTTTTCAGAATTGTTTCTTTTAAGACAATGGTGTGTAATAATTAGAATATTTATGTTGTACGCTTGACATTTGTGGTGGTTGTGTTACATACACCACTTTTATCTATTCTATTTTGTGTGTTTGTTTATTTCTTATTGTTAAGGTTTAGTAATGTTGGCATTAAGTTCAGCGAAGTACAATCAATTAGGAATTTGTGATAGAGATCAAGGAATGAACGATGTTCTTATGCTGGCATTAAGTTCAGCGCCATCGCTCACCTACATTTCACGATCTCCGGCTTTATGCCAACGTTTTTCGAACTCTTTTCACACTAATACCCTCGCGAATTTTTAAATTATTTCTGATTTTAAGTAATGAGGGCCTTACTTAATCTTAAGTGTGGGGGAGGGGAAAATTCTCTCGGATATGCAATACAACTTGGCTTATTGTCGCATTTTATGAAAAAAATTTAAATTTTAGAACTAAAAGTATTAGCGAAAAAGCCAAGTGTGGGGGATTTCACCAATCTTTTCGAATTATTATCACAAATTTTTGCAAAGTTAAAATGATTAAAGTACTTTTGGCTTGGAAATAAAAGAACTAAAAATCACTAAACGAAAAGGATGAATAACGACACACTTGCTAACTTATGTTAGAAGATGTAGTCCAGAACAGCTGTAGGTTGACGAAAAAACTTGAAAAGTCATGTCTATCATCGGCTGGTAATCCACCTCACCTCAGCATCAAATAGGGTTTTTGGTGGTCAGACTTATCCTAATCATGAGATGGATCTGTCTCGTACAATGGGGGGCACATTGCAAATTAGCTTTTAAGACTAATGAATCTAATCCCCAGATGGATGATCTCCGTAAAGATCAAACGCATCTATGTTTGACCGCGGTCAACATACATATGCCATAAAAAATTGAGGTGTGCAAACTCATGGTTTACCGATGATATTTGGACACGATATAAGTTTCTTCTAAAACTTATGCTATTTTATGAACTATATTGTGTAAAACCATTTTTTTTGGGCATTCGGTTAAGAGTTCCATGATACTACAATCATGGGGGCGGATAGCTTGCTAATCGCCGACTGAAACTTCGGTTTTCAGTTACCCTCGACCGGAATTTGAGGTTAAAACCGGAAAACGTGTTTAGTTTAAAAACTAACATTGACATTTTCAAAATCTTAAAACGTTTTCTCAAAGATCCAATTTTCCCTAAGGATCCAAACTTTTAAAAAAAGTACTTTCACCAAAGTTCGTCTCTCCCAAATAAATCCAAATGTGTGCGTGTGTTCCTTAAATTGTGTGTGTACCTAAACGAGTGTGTATTCCAATGGTGTAAACTTGTGTACTATATCATGTGAGTGTGTATTCCATTTGTGTTTTATGGGTTTCATATAGCGTGAGTTTGTGTGTTTTGCGTGATTCGTGTGATTCGTGTAAATTGTACTTCAAATAATGCGTGTGATTCATTTATGTTTGTGTTTCATATATGAATGATTAGAACAAGACTTGCTTGAGGACAAGCAAGAGTTAAGTATGGGGGATTTTGATATTACTCCAATTAGTCATATCTTTAGTCGTAATATCACGTCCTATTGTTGTTTATTTCATATGAAAACATAGTAAATCCGTTTGTATTTCATAGTATTGTAATATAGTCTAGAATCATTGTAAACTTGAAGAAATATGAAGATATTGTATGGTAACAGCTCAGAGATCGAAAACGAGACCAGAAACCCAAAGACAGAAGAGTGCGCTCAGCGCACCCCAAAATGTGCGCTCAGCGCACATTGCATAAATTTGATCAGAGGATTTCTTGGCCAAAACCAAAGTGTGCCAAGCGCACATTTTGATGGTGCGCGCCGCGCACAGAGGTGCGCTCAGCGCACCCATACGCGCACTTTTAACAGAAAAGCAGATTTGAACGTGCGTAGTCGAGCTGTAAAGTATAAAGTGAAGTAGGTGAGAGTGCGCTCGGCGCACCCTTACTGTGCGCGCTGTGCACAGTGCTTTTCACTAACCTTTTAGCTTATTTAATTCCATTTCCAGTTTCATTTGAGAGAGACGAAAACATACGATTCAAAGCAGTTCCTAGGCTTATCAAAGTGCATCTAAGCACTCAAATCATTGAAGAATCCAAGATCATTCAAGAGCTTCATCCAAGATTACTCCTAAAAGGTTAATCTTGTATTTACAATGAATTCTATCTTTGTTACTGTTATGTTTAAGTTTTCAAGCATGATTGTTGGCTAGTCCATTTTATGTTCATCTAGATAAATACCGAGATGTTGAATGTTTACTATTGATTGATTGTAATTATGCACGATAGTTTGATGTTTGAATACAAGAACCATTCTTGTTAAGTTTAATCCTTTCAATTCAATTAGTTGATATGTTCATTTGATTAAGAAACATCATCTTGTTAAGTTAATGTATTGATTTACACCTAGTGACATGTGTTTATTCGTCTTTTACCAAAAGGGATAAGTTGAGTTCAAATGGTTAATTTACATAAGAATGTAAGAACGACTCTTGTAGATACTTTGGAATAGCTTAATTAGTATGTGTAATTGTCTAGGAGAATGACCAATTCCTTAGAATCTATTATACACACTTTCAACTACCTAGTTACATCAATTAACATGTGTTAGTGATTTGCCTTATCTAGTGATGTTTATAGGGATCTTATTATAACACTTAGTTAATTGTTTGGGTTGGGTGAATTGAGCATTTTACCGGACCAAGGGAATGAACTAAGTTAAACCTTTAGTTGATATAGGAGTGGATCATGTACAACACACCATTGACTTGATCATTCTTCAAGTCTTCAAACTAGTTGAATTAGTTGATTACCAATAGGAGGTCTTAGATGTCAAGAACATCACTTGCGTCGTGTAATCCCGTTGGAGTGTTTGCGCAAGACTATTCTTGGTGAACCAATTAATTAGTTCTCGTGCATAACCAATCAATCCGATCTTAATCCTAAATAACATTCAACATTAAGGGTAAAAAGTCTAGATGAGCATATTTCTTTAATTTGAATTCAAAACTATATTTCTGTTTTCATAAACTAAAAATACCAAAAATATTGTGTTTTTAATATCATTCATCACTTGATTCGCCTATCGTAAAAGGGCAAACCAAAATATATCTTGTACTTGTAATTTTCTTAGATAATCACAATTTAGTCTATAATCCTAATTTGATTTAGATACTGTCCTTGGAACGATACACGGATTTTACCATTTATTATACTACTACACGATCGGGTACACTGCCCGTTAGTGTGTAGCAATCTCTAATCGGTATTTTTCCATACTATTTCATACAATAATTCATATACCACGTTTTGCACATCACATACAATCATGGGTATTTTGTGGTGGTTTTTGGTTTATAAATGAACAAAGAAAGATATATAAACCGTAGCAGTAACAGTACCTTTAATGGGTTCGATGATGGTTGGTTCTTGGTTGGTTTTGCAGGAGGAAACAACAACAAAGAAACTGGTTTTCGATGGTGGGAGTGGCGGTTTTTGGGTTGTTGTTTTTACTCGACCAAAACAGGGAAATTAAAGTAGTAGCAATGACTTATTCACCACAATTAGTGTGGTTCTTTGTCCGAAAACAATTCATAACAATAAGGATCTTCGGTTGTGATTATTGAAATGTCCCGTTTTTATCGATTAAAAACGTTCCATATTAATTGATTTCTTTGCGAGGTTTTGACCTCTATATGAGATGTTTTTCAAAGACTGCATTCATTTTAAAACAAACCATAACCTTTATTTCATCAATAAAGGTTTAAAAAGCTTTACGTAGATTATCAAATAATGATAATCTAAAATATCCTGTTTACACACGACCATTACATAATGGTTTACAATACAAATATGTTACAACAAAATAAGTTTCTTGAATGCAGTTTTTACACAATATCATACAAGCATGGACTCCAAATCTCGTCCTTATTTAAGTATGTGACAGCAGAAGCTCTTAATAATCACCTGAGAATAAACATGCTTAAAACGTCAACAAAAATGTTGGCGAGTTATAGGTTTAACCTATATATATCAAATCATAATAATAGACCACAAGATTTCATATTTCAATACACATCCCATACATAGAGATAAAAATCATTCATATGGTGAACACATGGTAACCGACATTAACAAGATGCATATATAAGAATATCCTCATCATTCCGGGACACCCTTCGGATATGATATAAATTTCGAAGTACTAAAGCATCCGGTACTTTGGATGGGGTTTGTTAGGCCCAATAGATCTATCTTTAGGATTCGCGTCACTTAGGGTGTCTGTTCCCTAATTCTTAGATTACCAGACTTAATAAAAAAAGGGCATATTTGATTTTGATAATTCAACCATAGAATGTAGTTTCACGTACTTGTGTCTATTTTGTAAATCATTTATAAAACCTGCATGTATTCTCATCCCAAAAATATTAGATTTTAAAAGTGGGACTATAACTCACTCTCCCAGATTTTTACTTCGTCGGAAAGTAAGACTTAGCCACTGGTTGATTCACGAACCTATAACAATATATACATATATATCAAAGTATGTTCAAAATATATATACAACACTTTTAATATATTTTGATGTTTTAAGTTTATTAAGTCAGCTGTCCTCGTTAGTAACCTACAACTAGTTGTCCATAGTTAGATGTACAGAAATAAATAGATAAATATTATCTTAAATCAATCCACGACCCAGTGTATACGTATCTCAGTATTGATCACAACTCAAACTATATATATTTTGGAATCAACCTCAACCCTGTATAGCTAACTCCAACATTCACATATAGAGTGTCTATGGTTGTTCCAAAACATATATAGATGTATCGAAATGATAGGTCGAAACATTGTATACGTGTCTATGGTATCTCAAGATTACATAATATACAATACAAGTTGATTAAGTTATGGTTGGAATAGATTTGTTACCAATTTTCACGTAGCTAAAATGAGAAAAATTATCCAATCTTGTTTTACCCATAACTTCTTCATTTTAAATCCGTTTTGAGTGAATCAAATTGCTATGGTTTCATATTGAACTCTATTTTATGAATCTAAACAGAAAAAGTATAGGTTTATAGTCGGAAAAATAAGTTACAAGTCGTTTTTGTAAAGGTAGTTATTTCAGTCGAAAGAACGACGTCTAGATGACCATTTTAGAAAACATACTTCCACTTTGAGTTTAACCATAATTTTTGGATATAGTTTCATGTTCATAATAAAAATCATTTTCTCAGAATAACAACTTTTAAATCAAAGTTTATCATAGTTTTTAATTAACTAACCCAAAACAGTCCGCGGTGTTACTACGACGGCGTAAATCCGGTTTTACGGTGTTTTTCGTGTTTCCAGGTTTTAAATCATTAAGTTAGCATATCATATAGATATAGAACATGTGTTTAGTTGATTTTAAAAGTCAAGTTAGAAGGATTAACTTTTGTATGCGAACAAGTTTAGAATTAACTAAACTATGTTCTAGTGATTACAAGTTTAAACCTTCGAATAAGATAGCTTTATACGTATGAATCGAATGATGTTATGAACATCATTACTACCTTAAGTTCCTTGGATAAACCTACTGGAAAAGAGAAAAATGGATCTAGCTTCAACAGATCCTTGGATGGCTCGAAGTTCTTGAAGCAGAATCATGACACGAAAACAAGTTCAAGTAAGATCATCACTTGAAATAAGATTGTTATAGTTATAGAAATTGAACCAAAGTTTGAATATGATTATTACCTTGTATTAGAATGATAACCTAATGTAAGAAACAAAGATTTCTTGAGGTTGGATGATCACCTTACAAGATTGGAAGTGAGCTAGCAAACTTGAAAGTATTCTTGATTTTATGTAACTAGAACTTGTAGAATATATGAAGAACACTTAGAACTTGAAGATAGAACTTGAGAGAGATCAATTAGATGAAGAAAATTGAAGAATGAAAGTGTTTGTAGGTGTTTTTGGTCGTTGGTGTATGGATTAGATATAAAGGATATGTAATTTTGTTTTCATGTAAATAAGTCATGAATGATTACTCATATTTTTGTAATTTTATGAGATATTTCATACTAGTTGCCAAATGATGGTTCCCACATGTGTTAGGTGACTAACATGGGCTGCTAATAGCTAATCATTGGAGTGTATATACCAATAGTACATACATCTAAAAGCTGTGTATTGTACGAGTACGAATACAGGTGCATACGAGTGGAATTGTTGATGAAACTGAACGAGGATGTAATTGTAAGCATTTTTGTTAAGTAGAAGTATTTTGATAAGTGTATTAAAGTCTTTCAAAAGTGTATAAATACATATTAAAACACTACATGTATATACATTTTAACTGAGTCGTTAAGTCGTCGTTAGTCGTTACATGTAAGTGTTGTTTTGAAACCTTTAGGTTAACGATCTTGTTAAATGTTGTTAACCCAATGTTTATAATATCAAATGAGATTTTAAATTATTATATTATCATGATATTATCATGTATGAATATCTCTTAATATGATATATATACATTAAATGTCTTTACAACGATAATCGTTACATATATGTCTCGTTTAAAAATCATTAAGTTAGTAGTCTTGTTTTTACATATGTAGTTCATTGTTAATATACTTAATGATATGTTTACTTATCATAGTATCATGTTAACTATATATATATCCATATATATGTCATCATATAGTTTTTACAAGTTTTAACGTTCGTGAATCACCGGTCAACTTGGGTGGTCAATTGTCTATATGAAACATATTTCAATTAATCAAGTCTTAACAAGTTTGATTGCTTAACATATTGGAAACATTTAATCATGTAAATATCAATCTCAATTAATATATATAAACATGGAAAAGTTCGGGTCACTACAGTACCTACCCGTTAAATAAATTTCGTCCCGAAATTTTAAGCTGTTGAAGGTGTTGACGAATCTTATGTAACACGAAGAGGTATATAATGTTCCAACACTACTTTCTTGATATGTTCCAACACGAAGTTAAGCAGAATAGAACTATCAAGAATATACTTTCTTGATAGAACTATCAAGAATATACTTTCTTGATATGTTCCAACACTACTTCAGAATTCATTCATAGTTTATACTTAGATTTTACAGAAATTCCCAATATAATGTATTACAGATAACACGAAGAGGTATATAATTTCGGACGAGAATATTTATGAAAATATCTTCAGAAGTATCGAAGATATTTATGATGATATTTTGGAATTTTTGAATTCGAAAGTTGATAAGGAAAAATTTTCTGCAAGATTTTAACATGACTTCGGAGCAGGATATTCTCTAAAGATTTCATCGGATCCAGAATTACCTGGATTCTTTGAATATAGGGTTTGGTCCTTATATTTTTTCTTAGTCTCCTTCATGGTTAGCTCAATCTGTTTTTCATTACCAAATTTTCTATCGAGCGTTCCCAACATTCCATTCTTTATTATCAAACTTTTGGCCGTTTAGTCCATCTACGATATTGCTGTTTTCTCTGCATTTAATGCTACCATATCTGAATCATCGGTTATCAATCCGAGGTGGTTTCAAAAGAATTGTGTTTTTAGATGATTAAACGCTGATGGTAATATGGTGGAATATAAAAGGTTCCCCGGTAACAATAAAAGAGCACGCATATATATCAAGGTTATAGTAAGGCTTGTCCGATTGAAAATCGAAGTTGATTTGCTGAAGCTGTGACAAAATTGGCTACTTTAGAAAGGGATTGCAAAGTTATTTTCGGTAATAACCACACCGAAGGAGTTAGCACAGATACGTGTTAAACGTTTACTCAGGTTCCGAGTGTTTTCAGGTGCATAAATCTTTCCTTCCGTAGATGAAGTGCGGTTGGTTCATCCTCTCGATTGAGGTGTTTTCAAGAATTATGAAAGGTTTGAACGCATATTGTAATCGTCAAGATACAAATGAGGTTTAAGATGATATCAAGTGGCAAACTTGAAGGAATGTTTAGTTTCATATGTTATAATCAATATTTTAATTCATTTTAATTGTCCAATGTTATTAGTCCACAGTTAGCAGTCCACAGTTACTAATTCAATAATTCATATATGTGGTTTAATATATAATATTCGAATTAATTAATACGTGTCGTGACCCGTATACATGTCTCAGACTCGATCACAACTCAAAGTATATATATATTATTATAGAATCAACCTCAACCCTGTATAGCTAACTCAAGCATTACTGCATATAGAGTGTCTATGGTTATTCCAAATAATATATATAGATGCGTCGATATGATATGTCAAAACCTTGTATACGTGTCCCGATATTTAAAGTGCGTAAAATAAATAACAGAAATTAAATAACGATAAATAAAATTGCGAGAATATAAATTGCGATAATTAAATTACGATAAATAAAATGTAATCCGTTAGCTAGGAACATTTAGCTAGGAACATTTAGCTAGGAACAGTTAGCGTGGATTCTTAACAAAATTTCTCATAGTTAATTTGTTTGTTTCTAACAAATTTTATTTTGTCCAATGTTTTCTTCATTATGCCACTTGTTGGATTCTGGTAAATCAAAATTCAAATATGAAATTGGATGAAAATGGTTATTCTGCAGTGAACGGATACGTATATCGGTGGATGTAAGTAGGATAGTAAATGACTGTTGAATCAGATTCGAAGAATGTACAATGTAACTTATTAATGTGAAATCTAAATATTCCTCAGGTATTACCTACCCGTTAAAATATTTTCATCATTAACAGTTTGTACATAAGAATTTTTAAATACAAACTTTATGAAAACTTATATACATATATATTTTCTTCAGATGTAATCATGGATTTAATGAGTAGATATAATATTAAACTCATTTGATTTACCGTTAGATCTAGAATATATAATCTCTAGAACATTAGAGATTACATAATCACCATGTCAAACGAAGATAAATGAGTAGAACATCATGTAGAACGATGATTATACTCGAGGTACAGAATGAGATGTTGAGGCATGTGATGTTGAAACTTGGGTTGTTGGTGGTGCTGGTATTAATGTTGGTGGTACTGTTGGTGCCGTTGATATTGCTGGAGCTGGTACGTTTCGCACCATATTTTCCAAATTGATTACTCGAGCGCGAAGTTCGTTGACTTCTTCTATTATTCCGGGATGATTGTCGGTCGGAATGAGCGGATGAATAAGGTTTAGAATTTTATATAGAATATAATCGTGGTGAGATATTCAGGAAATGAAGGAGGAAATAGTATTACGAACAGGTTCGCCGGTAAGTGCTTCAGGTTCTTCGCCAAGAGGGCAATGTGGTGGATGGAAGGGATCACCTTCTTCTTGTCTCCAATGATTGAGGAGACTACAAATTCATCAGATGAATTAGGGATGGATGATTGGTTGTAAGTCGCGTAATCCCCCTTCCACCCTTGCAGTAAAAACTCTCCTCTAATAGCAGAAAGCTTCCATGCCCTATTTTGGAAAAGGACCTCTTACGGCAGTTGACAGTGGAAACTTTCCAGATTCATTCTGGTGACACTGCTTTCGGAGCTTAGGTAAACATCCATGTCAGAATAGCTGTAGGAATTCGAGGAATTCGAACTGGTTGAGGGATTCATCTCGTACGATCAGATGAAGGATTTTCGATAAGAAATAGATTATAGGATGTAGATTAGTACCATGCAATACATAATTTACATATGCATATAAAATACTAAAATCCCATAAGTTACAAATGAATCTACGGAAGCTGTCAGGTAAAGTCTATAGTAACAGATACGCTAAGATATGAATTTTATCTATACACTATCGATGCACTAACTGCAATGAGACGTGTCTAGACTAAAAATGATAAGTAGGTAATTTTCAACACGAAATGATAAGCAAAACTTTTGACATGCAGACACGGTCGAAGTCCAGACTCACTAATGCATCCTAACGACTATCAGTTAGACACACTAATGTAGACCTGGTTCGCTAAGACCATCGCTCTAATACCAACTAAAGGACCCGTTCATATCGATTATAAACGATTCACAATAGTTGATTACATCGCGAGGTACTTGACCTCTATATGATACATTTTACAAACATTGCATTCATTTTTAAAAGACAAACTTTCATCACATCGAAAGTTGACAGGCATGCATACCATTTCAGAATATATCCAACTATAATTGACTTAATAATAATCTTGATGAACTCAACGACTCGAATGTTATGTCTTTTGAAATGTGTCATGAATGACTCCAAGTAATATCTCTAAAATGAGCAAATGCACAGCGGAAGATTCCTTTAATAGCTGAGAATAAACATGCTTTCAAGTGTCAACCAAAAGGTTGGTGAGTTCATTAATTTATCATAAATATTCATTTCCATCATTTTTAATAGACCACAAGATTTTCATTTTCATTTCTCATAAATATACGTCCCATGCATAGAAACAAAAATCATTCATATGGTGAATACCTGGTAACCGACATTAACAAGATGCATATAAGAATATCCCCTATCATTCCAGAAAATCCTTCGGACATGATAAAAACGAATTCGAAGTACTAAAGCATCCGGTACTTTGGATGGGGTTCGTTAGGCCCAATAGATCTATCTTTAGGATTCACGTCAATTAGTAGATCGGTTTACTAATTCTTAGGCTACCAAGCAAAAGGGGCATATTCGATTTCGATCATTCACCCATATAATGTAGTTTCAATTACTTGTGTCTATTTCGTAAAACAGTTATAAAAGCGCATGTATTCTCAGTCTCAAAAATATATATTGCAAAAGCATTTAAAAAAGGAGCAAATGAAACTCACGATACGATATTTTGTAGTAAAAATATGCATACGACGATACTGAACAATGCAAGGTTGGCCTCGGATTCACGAACCTATATCATTTATATATATATATATATATATATATATATATATATATATATATATATATATATATATATATATATATATATATATATATATATATATATATATTAACACACATAATTGTAATTGAAAAAATTTATATATATATAAATTTATTAGTTATATCATTTTTATATTAATAACCTATATTAGTACAATATATATTTTAATTGTTATGTGTGTATATATATATATATATATATATATATATATATATATATATATATATATATATACCTTCATATTCGTCTTAATAATAAAAAGTTAATTAAATATGTTAGACACTTATTTCAAAATATATTTATATATATTTAAGTTTATATATGCTAAATTAGTATTTAAAAATAAAATGGTTTTATATCTATTAATATTTACATAACTTATAAATAAAATCTTTAAATAAGGATTACTTATAATTATATTCATGATATAGTTATCATATTTTCTATTTTTCTTATTATGTATATAATAATATTAGTAGTAGTAATAATAATAATAATAATAATAATAATAATAGTAATAATAATAATAATAATAATAATAATAATAATAATAATAATAATAATAATAATAATAATAATAATAATAATAATAATAATAATAATAATAATAATAATAATAATAATAATAATAATAATAATAAGTAAACTACCTCAAAGAAGTAGCCCTTAAAAAATGCCCAAGTCCGGGTTTGAACTCAAGGCCTCCAGCTCCCCGACATCTCCCTTAACCATCTGCTCTGTTTGATTTATATCCTAAACTAAATCTATATAACCCGCTTTTCTATTTCAATCTTCTTCTTCAATCTATACCTATCAACATCGATCATCTATATCTTATCATTATCATAACTTTGTACCATCATCATCATCATCCTTATTTCCTCAATGTATTATCTCGTCACCATTAACCTGTTATTGTTCCTCATCATCTTGTTCGTCATCATGGTTTAAACATAATCATTCATCATCCCAACTACTTACATCATCCTTATCATCATTTTACTTAAATCACGATTACCCTATCATATTATTAATATCATTACTACATCGTTTATTACCATCATCATAATTGAAATCATACGGTATCTCCACAATCATTCATTATCCTTACATCGTTATTTACCATCACTATCCATTATCATCATTAATCTTCATCTCCTTCTTTAGTTTATAACGATCAGAGACTTATCGCGTTATCATCTACTATCACTATATCACAACATCATTATCACATTTCATGTACTACTAACATCATCAAATATTATCATCACGGTTAACCTCATCATTTGAGTTTATAGAACCCGTAAAAGAACATATCCCCACTCGTCACTTTACAATATGGGTTGACTACTTTGTGTCTAATCCCACTTGTAATTGTCCCACTAAATATTACCTACTAACATGCACCCTTCACAAGTTGGTACATTTTAAATTGTAACATATTCAAATGTCGACATAACTTTCTTCTTTTGGTCACTGTCGTAACCCACAAAAGATTCCCATCATTGTAACAATCGAAAAGATACTGCACCATATAACAAAGCAACTATGGCCCAGCATTCCCACTGAATTGAAATAAATTACTTGTGGTTCCTATTATTTATCCTCCTATCGTTAATATCATATTAATAAGATAATCATAACATCGTCATCAGTATACGCATCATTTTATTTAGAGTTTCGGCCCAAATAATACGAGATTGGTATATGGTCCATAACTGCAAACAATTTACGGCCCATTCCTAGAAATCATGCCAAAACACTACCTAATTTGGTCGGCCATTGAAGTTATAAACTGTCCTACTAGTTTTTGTATGAGAACATTAATAATGTATTGCATAATAATATTCCATATATCATTTTGATAAAACATTAAACCGTGAATGTTTCCAGCTTTGTCATCGTGTTTTGAACTCATCAAATAAAGAAGCAAAAGCGTGCTTACAGTAGTGGTAGCAGGAAGTTACAGCAGCATACAATCATGGGTATTTTGTGGTAGTTTTTGATTTATAAACGAACAAAGAAAGATATATAAACCGTAGCAGTAACAGTACCTTTAATGGGTTCGATGATGGTTGGTTCTAGGTTAGTTTTGCAGGAGGAAACAACAACAAAGAAACTGGGTTTCAATGGTGGGAGTGGCGGTTTTTGCGTTGTTGTTTTTACTTGACCAAAACAGGGAAATTAAAGTAGTAGCAATGACTTATTCACCACAATTAGTGTGATTCTTTGTCCGGAAACAATTCATAACAATAAGGATCTTCGGTTGTGATTATGATTTGAGGTGGGTTTGGTCTAATGGTGTAAACCGCAGCAGCAGCAAGAGGATTGTAGGGTTTTGTTGTGATGGTTTTCGAATTTATCATAGAAACAGAAATTGTGTGTAGTGGTGCGGTTTGTTGAAAATGGTGGTCACGGTATCACAAGAGAAGGAGAAGAAGAGATGGTGGTGATGACCGGCGGTTTAGGGTGA
This sequence comes from Rutidosis leptorrhynchoides, assembly GCF_046630445.1. Taxonomy (NCBI): domain Eukaryota; kingdom Viridiplantae; phylum Streptophyta; class Magnoliopsida; order Asterales; family Asteraceae; genus Rutidosis; species Rutidosis leptorrhynchoides. The sequence continues at coordinate 205,640,049 of NC_092338.1, read as the reverse complement.
CAGATGGCGGTTCTGCAAGGTGGTGGTGTTTTTGGTTGTAGAAGGTGAGTAAGTGAAGATTGTGGTGATGGTGGTTCATCAAGCGAAAATAGAGAGATAGAGAGGTGATGAGAGTAGTGCTTGTAATGTCCCGTTCTTATTGATTAAAAACGTTCCATATTAATTGATTTCGTTGCGAGGTTTTGACCTCTATATGAGACGTTTTTCAAAGACTGCATTCATTTTAAAACAAACCATAACCTTTATTTTATCAATAAAGGTTTAAAAAGCTTTACGTAGATTATCAAATAATGATAATCTAAAATATCCTGTTTATACACGACCATTACATAATGGTTTACAATACAAATATGTTACAACAAAATAAGTTTCTTGAATACAGTTTTTACACAATATCATACAAGCATGGACTCCAAATCTCGTCCTTATTTAAGTATGCAACAGCGGAAGCTCTTAATAATCACCTGAGAATAAACATGCTTAAAACGTCAACAAAAATGTTGGTGAGTTATAGGTTTAACCTATATATATCAAATCGTAACAATAGACCACAAGATTTCATATTTCAATACACATCCCATACATAGAGATAAAAATCATTCATATGGTGAACACCTGGTAACCGACATTAACAAGATGCATATATAAAAATATCCCCATCATTCCGGGACACCATTCGGATATGATATAAATTTCGAAGTACTAAAGCATCCGGTACTTTGGATGGGGTTTGTTAGGACCAATAGATCTATCTTTAGGATTCGCGTCAATTAGGGTGTCTGTTCCCTAATTCTTAGATTATCAGACTTAATAAAAAGGGGCATATTCGATTTCGATAATTCAACCATAGAATGTAGTTTCACGTACTTGTGTCTATTTTGTAAATCATTTATAAAACCTGCATTATTCTCATCCCAAAAATATTAGATTTTAAAAGTGGGACTATAACTCACTTTCACAGATTTTTACTTCTTCGGGAAGTAAGACTTGGCCACTGGTTGATTCACAAACCTATAACAATATATACATATATATCAAAGTATGTTCAAAATATATTTACAACACTTTTAATATATTTTGATGTTTTAAGTTTATTAAGTCAGCTGTCCTCGTTAGTAACCTACAACTAGTTGTCCACAGTTAGATGTACAGAAATAAATCGATAAATATTATCTTGAATCAATCAACGACCCAGTGTATACGTATCTCAGTATTGATCACAACTCAAACTATATATATTTTGGAATCAACCTCAACCCTGTATAGCTAACTCCAACATTCACATATAGAGTGTCTATGGTTGTTTCGAAATATATATAGATGTGTCGACATGATAGGTCGAAACATTGTATACGTGTCTATGGTATCTCAAGATTACATAATATACAATACAAGTTGATTAAGTTATGGTTGGAATAGATTTGTTACCAATTTTCACGTAGCTAAAATGAGAAAAATTATTCAATCTTGTTTTACCCATAACTTCTTCATTTTAAATCCGTTTTGAGTGAATCAAATTGCTATGGTTTCATATTGAACTCTATTTTATGAATATAAACAGAAAAAGTATAGGTTTATAGTCAGAAAAATAAGTTACAAGTCGTTTTTGTAAAGGTAGTCATTTCAGTCGAAAGAACGACGTCTAGATGACCATTTTTGAAAACATACTTCCACTTTGAGTTTAACCATAATTTTTGGATATAGTTTCATGTTCATAATAAAAATCATTTTCTCAGAATAACAACTTTTAAATCAAAGTTTATCATAGTTTTTAATTAACTAACCCAAAACAGCCCGCGGTGTTACTACGACGGCGTAAATCCGGTTTAACGGTGTTTTTCGTGTTTCCAGGTTTTAAATCATTAAGTTAGCATATCATATAGATATAGAACATGTTTTTAGTTGATTTTAAAAGTCAAGTTAGAAGGATTAACTTTTGTTTGCGAACAAGTTTAGAATTAACTAAACTATGTTCTAGTGATTACAAGTTTAAACCTTCGAATAAGATAGCTTTATATGTATGAATCGATTGATGTTATGAACATCATTACTACCTTAAGTTCCTTGGATAAACCTACTGGAAAAGAGAAAAATGGATCTAGCTTCAACGAATCCTTGGATGGCTCGAAGTTCTTGAAGCAGAATCATGACACGAAAACAAGTTCAAGTAAGATCATCACTTGAAATAAGATTGTTATAGTTATAGAAATTGAACCAAAGTTTGAATATGATTATTACCTTATATTAGAATGATAACCTACTGTAAGAAACAAAGATTTCTTGAGGTTGGATGATCACCTTACAAGATTGAAAGTGAGCTAGCAAACTTGAAAGTATTCTTGATTTTATGTAACTAGAACTTGTAGAATTTATGAAGAACACTTAGAACTTGAAGATAGAACTTGAGAGAGATCAATTAGATGAAGAAAATTGAAGGATATGTATGGATTAGATATAAAGGATATGTAGTTTTGTTTTCATGTAAATAAGTCATGAATGATTACTCATATTTTTGTAATTTTATGAGATATTTCATGCTAGTTGCCAAATGATGGTTCCCACATGTGTTAGGTGACTCACATGGGCTGCTAAGAGCTGATCATTGGAGTGTATATACCAATAGTACATACATCTAAAAGCTGTGTATTGTACAAGTACGAATACGGGTGCATACGAGTAGAATTGTTGATGAAACTGAACGTGGATGTAATTGTAAGCATTTTTGTTAAGTAGAAGTATTTTGATAAGTGTATTGAAGTCTTTCAAAAGTGTATAAATACATATTAAAACACTACATGTATATACATTTTAACTGAGTCGTTAAGTCATCGTTAGTCGTTACATGTAAGTGTTGTTTTGAAACCTTTAGGTTAACGATCTTGTTAAATGTTGTTAACCTAATATTTATAATATCAAATGAGATTTTAAATTATTATATTATCATGATATTATCATGTATGAATATCTCTTAATATGATATATATACATTAAATGTCTTTACAACGATAATCGTTACATATATGTCTCGTTTAAAAATCATTAAGTTAGTAGTCTTGTTTTTACATATGTAGTTCATTGTTAATATACTTAATGATATGTTTACTTATCATAGTATCATGTTAACTATATATATATCCATATATATGTCATCATATAGTTTTTACAAGTTTTAACGTTCGTGAATCACCGGTCAACTTGGGTGGTCAATTGTCTATATGAAACATATTTCAATTAATCAAGTCTTAAAAAGTTTGATTGCTTAACATGTTGGAAACATTTAATCATGTAAATATCAATCTCAATTAATATATATAAACATGGAAAAGTTCGGGTCACTACAGTACCTACCCGTTAAATAAATTTCGTCCCGAAATTTTAAGCTGTTGAAGGTGTTGACGAATCTTCTGGAAATAGATGTGGGTATTTCTTCTTCATCTGATCTTCACGCTCCCAGGTGAACTCGGGTCCTCTACGAGCATTCCATCGAACCTTAATAATTGGTATCTTGTTTTGCTTAAGTCTTTTAACCTCACGATCCATTATTTCGACGGGTTCTTCGATGAATTGAAGTTTTTCGTTGATTTGGATTTCATCTAACAGAATAGTGATATCTTCTTTAGCAAAACATTTCTTCAAATTCGAGACGTGGAAAGTGTTATGTACAGCCGCGAGTTGTTGAGGTAACTCAAGTCGGTAAGCTACTGGTCCGACACGATCAATAATCTTGAATGGTCCAATATACCTTGGATTTAATTTCCCTCGTTTACCAAATCGAACAACGCCTTTCCAAGGTGCAACTTTAAGCATGACCATCTCTCCAATTTCAAATTCTATATCTTTTCTTTTAATGTCAGCGTAGCTCTTTTGTCGACTTTGGGCGGTTTTCAACCGTTGTTGAATTTGGATGATCTTCTCGGTAGTTTCTTGTATAATCTCCGGACCCGTAATCTGTCTATCCCCTACTTCACTCCAACAAATCGGAGACCTGCACTTTCTACCATAAAGTGCTTCAAACGGCGCCATCTCAATGCTTGAATGGTAGCTGTTGTTGTAGGAAAATTCTGCTAACGGTAGATGTCGATCCCAACTGTTTCCGAAATCAATAACACATGCTCGTAGCATGTCTTCAAGCGTTTGTATTGTCCTTTCGCTCTGCCCATCAGTTTGTGGATGATAGGCAGTACTCATGTCTAGACGAGTTCCTAATGCTTGCTGTAATTTCTGCCAGAATCTTGAAATAAATCTGCCATCCCTATCAGAGATAATAGAGATTGGTATTCCATGTCTGGAGACGACTTCCTTCAAATACATTCGTGCTAACTTCTCCATCTTGTCATCTTCTCTTATTGGTAGGAAGTGTGTTGATTTGGTGAGACGATCAACTATTACCCAAATAGTATCAAAACCACTTGCAGTCCTTGGCAATTTAGTGATAAAATCCATGGTAATGTTTTTCCATTTCCATTCCAGGATTTCGGGTTGTTGAAGTAGACCTGATGGTTTCTGAAGCTCAGCTTTGACCTTAGAACACGTCAAACATTCTCCTACATATTTAGCAACATCGGCTTTCATACCCGGCCACCAAAAATGTTTCTTGAGATCCTTGTACATCTTCCCTGTTCCAGGATGTATTGAGTATCTGGTTTTATGAGCTTCTCTAAGTACCATTTCTCTCATATCTCCAAATTTTGGTACCCAAATCCTTTCAGCCCTATACCGGGTTCCGTCTTCCCGAATATTAAGATGCTTCTCCGATCCTTTGGGTATTTCATCCTTTAAATTTCCCTCTTTTAAAACTCCTTGTTGCGCCTCCTTTATTTTAGTAGTAAGGTTATTATGAATCATTATATTCATAGATTTTACTCGAATGGGTTCTCTGTCCTTCCTGCTCAAGGCATCGGCTACCACATTTGCCTTCCCCGGGTGGTAACAAATCTCAAAGTCGTAATCATTCAATAATTCAATCCACCTACGCTGCCTCATATTCAGTTGTTTCTGATTAAATATGTGTTGAAGACTTTTGTGGTCGGTATATATAATACTTTTGACCCCATATAAGTAGTGCCTCCAAGTCTTTAATGCAAAAACAACCGCTCCTAATTCCAAATCATGCGTCGTATAATTTTGTTCGTGAATCTTCAATTGTCTAGACGCATAAGCAATCACCTTCGTTCGTTGCATTAATACACAACCGAGACCTTGCTTTGATGCGTCACAATAAATCACAAAATCATCATTCCCTTCAGGCAATGACAATATAGGTGCCGTAGTTAGCTTTTTCTTCAATAACTGAAACACTTTCTCTTGTTCATCATTCCATTCAAATTTCTTCCCTTTATGCGTTAATGCAGTCAAGGGTTTTGCTATTCTGGAAAAGTCTTGGATGAACCTTCTGTAGTAACCAGCTAGTCCTAAAAACTGGCGTATGTGTTTCGGAGTTTTCGGGGTTTCCCACTTTTCAACAGTTTCTATCTTTGCCGGATCCACCTTAATACCTTCTTTGTTCACTATGTGACCGAGGAATTGAACTTTTTCCAACCAAAATGCACACTTTGAAAACTTAGCGTACAATTCTTCCTTCCTCAATACTTCTAACACCTTTCTCAAATGTTCACCGTGTTCTTGGTCATTATTTGAGTAAATAAGTATGTCATCAATGAAAACAATGACAAACTTGTCAAGGTATGGTCCACACACTCGGTTCATAAGGTCCATGAACACAGCTGGTGCATTAGTTAAACCAAACGGCATGACCATAAACTCGTAATGACCGTAACGTGTTCTGAAAGCAGTCTTTGGAATATCATCTTCTTTCACCCGCATTTGATGATACCCGGAACATAAGTCAATCTTTGAATAAACAGACGAGCCTTGTAGTTGATCAAATAAGTCGTCGATTCTCGGTAGTGGGTAGCGGTTCTTGATGGTAAGTTTGTTCAACTCTCGGTAGTCAATACACAACATGAATGTACCATCTTTCTTCTTGACAAACAAAACAGGAGCTCCCCACGGTGATGTTCTTGGTCGAATGAAACCACGCTCTAAAAATTCTTGTAATTGGCTTTGCAGTTCTTTCATCTCGTTGGGTGCGAGTCTGTAAGGAGCACGAGCTATTGGTGCAGCTCCTGGTACAAGATCTATTTGAAATTCAACGGATCGATGTGGGGGTAATCCCGGTAATTCTTTCGAAAATACATCGGGAAATTCTTTTGCAATGGGAACATCATTGATGCTCTTTTCTTCTGTTTTTACTTTCTCGACGTGTGCTAGAACAGCATAGCAACCTTTTCTTATTAGTTTTTGTGCCTTCAAATTACTAATAAGATGTAGCTTCGTGTTGCCCTTTTCTCCGTACACCATTAAGGGTTTTCCTTTTTCTCGTATAATGCGAATTGCATTTTTGTAACAAACGATCTCTGCTTTCACTTCTTTCAACCAGTCCATACCGATTATCACATCAAAACTCCCTAACTCTACTGGTATCAAATCAATCTTAAATGTTTCGCTAACCAGTTTAATTTCTCGATTCCGACATATATTATCTGCTGAAATTAATTTACCATTTGCTAATTCGAGTAAAAATTTACTATCCAAAGGCATCAATGGACAACTTAATTTAGCACAAAAATCTCTACTCATATAGCTTCTATCCGCACCCGAATCAAATAAAACGTAAGCAGATTTATTGTCAATAAGAAACGTACCCGTAACAAGCTCCGGGTCTTCTTGTGCCTCTACTGCATTAATATTGAAAACTCTTCCGCTGCCTTGTCCATTCGTGTTCTCCTGGTTCGGGCAATTTCTAATAATGTGGCCCAGTTTTCCACATTTATAACAAACTACATTGGCATAACTTACTCCGACACTACTTGCTCTGCCATTACTCGTTCCGACACCATTTGTTCCTTTTGTTCTATTAACCCCTGGTCCGTAGACCTCACACTTCGCCGCGCTATGACCATTTCTTTTACACTTGTTGCAAAATTTGGTGCAGAACCCCGAGTGATACTTTTCACACCTTTGGCATAGCTGCTTCTGATTGTTGTTGTTGTTGTTGCGGTTATTATTGTTGTTGGGATGATTGTTGTAGTTGCTGTTGTTGTTGTTGTTGTTGTTGTTGTTGTTGTTGTTGGGCCATTTGTTGTAGTTGCGATTGATGTTGCGATTGTTGGGATAATTGTTGCGATTATTGTTGTAATTGCTGTTGTTGTTGTATTGGAGATTCTTATCACTGTTTTCCTCCCACTTTCTTTTGACTTGCTTCACATTGGCCTCTTCAGCAGTCTGTTCTTTAATTCTTTCTTCAATCTGGTTCACTAGTTTGTGAGCCATTCTACATGCCTGTTGTATGGAGGTGGGCTCGTGTGAACTTATATCTTCTTGGATTCTTTCCGGTAATCCTTTCACAAACGCGTCGATCTTCTCTTCCTCATCTTCGAATGCTCCCGAACACAATAGGCACAATTCTGTGAATCGTCTTTCGTACGTGGTAATATCAAATCCTTGGGTTCGTAACCCTCTAAGTTCTGTCTTGAGCTTATTGACCTCGGTTCTGGGACGGTACTTCTCGTTCATCAAGTGCTTGAATGCTGACCACGGTAGTGTGTACGCATCGTCTTGTCCCACTTGCTCTAGATAGGTATTCCACCATGTTAACGCAGAACCTATGAAGGTATACGTAGCGTACTTTACTTTGTCCTCTTCAGTACACTTACTTATGGCAAACACCGATTCGACCTTCTCGGTCCACCGTTTCAATCCGATTGGTCCTTCGGTTCCATCAAATTCCAAAGGTTTGCAGGCAGTGAATTCTTTGTAGGTGCATCCTACACGATTTCCTGTACTGCTAGATCCAAGGTTATTGTTGGTATGTAGCGCAGCCTGTACTGTGGCTATGTTTGAAGCTAGAAAAGTACGGAATTCCTCTTCATTCATATTCACGGTGTGTCGAGTAGTCGGTACCATTTCCTTCAAAATAGTCAAATGGAACAAGTTAATCATACAGAATATTAAGAGTAGTTAATAGTATTTCGTAGCATAATATGAACTCATTTATAAAAGCTTTTTCTTCATATTAGCGTTTTATAAGTTTAAATTCAGGTAGTACCTACCCGTTAAGTTCATACTTAGTAGCTAATATACAATTCAACTACTACAATTCTATATGAAAAACTGATTATAATAATATTTCGCGTTTAAACTTTTATACAATATTTTACAAACTTACAATACCGCTTATTTTACATAAAGCATGAAATATAGCACACAATAACTTTGATACAAGATAGTTGTGAAGATAATTCTAGCTAGTACACAAGTCGTTCAGCAAAGGCAATAAAGACACGTAATTCATACGTCCAGAAACAAGTCATGCATTCTGGTTTTACTAGGACTACTTCCCATCCTTGGTCTTGTGGAACATAACCGTTATGGCCGTTGATAAGACAGCGTGTTGTAACATCGTCAAAGGGACGAGGGTTACGTAATGTCCAATAGTCCTGTAACAATCTAAAAACCTCATTTCTTACCCCAATTACCGACTCCGTCACTTGTGGGAACGTTTTGTTTAATAGTTGTAGCCCGATGTTCTTGTTCTCACTTTGGTGAGAAGCGAACATTACTAATCCGTAAGCATAACATGCTTCTTTATGTTGCATGTTAGCCGCTTTTTCTAAATCACGAAGTCCAATATTCAGATATATTGAGTCAAAATAATTTCTTAACCCATTGCGTAAAATAGCATTTGGGTTCCCCGCAATATATGCGTCAAAGTAAACACATCGTAACTTATAGATTTCCCAATGTGATATCCCCCATCTTTCGAACGAAAGCCTTTTATAAACCAAGGCATTCTTGGAGCGTTCTTCGAATGTCTTACAAACTGATCTCGCCTTAAATAGTTGTGCCGAAGAATTCTGACCGACTCTAGACAAGATTTCATCAATCATGTCTCCGGGTAGGTCTCTTAAAATATTGGGTTGTCTATCCATTTTGTGTTTTTATACTGTAAAATAGACAAGAGTTAGATTCATAAAAAAAATACTTATTAATACAAGCAATTTTTACATATATCATAAAGCATAAGCACACTGTATTACTTATATTACACCACACGAATACAACTATCTTATTTCGACTCGCTTGTTTCTTCTTCTTCGGTTTTGGTTCGTTTTGCCAAGTTTCTAGGGATATATGATGTTCCCCTAATACGAGCCGTCGTTATCCACATTGGTTTAGAAAAACCTGGTGGTTTAGAGGTTCCCGGGTCATTGTTACAACTTAAGGACTTCGGGGGTTGACGATACATATAAAGTTCATCGGGGTTGGAATTAGATTTCTCTATTTTTATGCCCTTTCCCTTATTATTTTCTTTTGCCTTTTTAAATTCAGTTGGGGTAATTTCTATAACATCATCGGAATTCTCGTCAGAATCCGATTCATCGGAGAATTGGTAATCCTCCCAATATTTTGTTTCCTTAGCGGAAACACCATTGACCATAATTAACCTTGGTCGGTTGGTTAAGGATTTTCTTTTACTCAACCGTTTTATTATTCCCCCCACCGGTTCTATTTCTTCATCCGGTTCCGATTCTTCTTCCGGTTCCGATTCTTCTTCTGGTTCCGACTCTTCTTCCGGTTCCTCTTCGGGAACTTGTGAATCAGTCCACGAATCATTCCAATTTATATTTGACTCTTCATTATTATTAGGTGAGTCAATGGGACTTGTTCTAGAGGTAGACATCTATCACATAATATCAAACGCGTTAAGAGATTAATATATCACATAATATTCACATGTTAAAAATATATAGTTTCCAACAAAATTTGTTAAGCAATCATTTTTCAAGTAAACACGGTTGAAGTCCAGACTCACTAATGCAACCTAACAAACTCGATAAGACACACTAATGCAAAATTCTGGTTCTCTAAGACCAACGCTCGGATACCAACTGAAATGTCCCGTTCTTATTGATTAAAAACGTTCCATATTAATTGATTTCGTTGCAAGGTTTTGACCTCTATATGAGACGTTTTTCAAAGACTGCATTCATTTAAAAACAAACCATAACCTTTATTTCATCAATAAAGGTTTAAAAAGCTTTACGTAGATTATCAAATAATGATAATCTAAAATATCCTGTTTACACACGACCATTACATAATGGTTTACAATACAAATATGTTACAACAAAATAAGTTTCTTGAATGCAGTTTTTACACAATATCATACAAGCATGGACTCCAAATCTCGTCCTTATTTAAGTATGCAACAGCGGAAGCTCTTAATAATCACCTGAGAATAAACATGCTTAAAACGTCAACAAAAATGTTGGTGAGTTATAGGTTTAACCTATATATATATCAAATCGTAACAATAGACCACAAGATTTCATATTTCAATACACATCCCATACATAGAGATAAAAATCATTCATATGGTGAACACCTGGTAACCGACATTAACAAGATGCATATATAAAAATATCCCCATCATTCCGGGACACCCTTCGGATATGATATAAATTTCGAAGTACTAAAGCATCCGGTACTTTGGATGGGGTTTGTTAGGCCCAATAGATCTATCTTTAGGATTCGCGTCAATTAGGGTGTCTGTTCCCTAATTCTTAGATTACCAGACTTAATAAAAAGGGGCATATTCGATTTCGATAATTCAACCATAGAATGTAGTTTCACGTACTTGTGTCTATTTTGTAAATCATTTATAAAACCTGCATGTATTCTCATCCCAAAAATATTAGATTTTAAAAGTGGGACTATAACTCACTTTCACAGATTTTTACTTCTTCGGGAAGTAAGACTTGGCCACTGGTTGATTCACAAACCTATAACAATATATACATATATATCAAAGTATGTTCAAAATATATTTACAACACTTTTAATATATTTTGATGTTTTAAGTTTATTAAGTCAGCTGTCCTCGTTAGTAACCTACAACTAGTTGTCCACAGTTAGATGTACAGAAATAAATCGATAAATATTATCTTGAATCAATCCACGACCCAGTGTATACGTATCTCAGTATTGATCACAACTCAAACTATATATATTTTGGAATCAACCTCAACCCTGTATAGCTAACTCCAACATTCACATATAGAGTGTCTATGGTTGTTCCGAAATATATATAGATGTGTCGACATGATAGGTCGAAACATTGTATACGTATCTATGGTATCTCAAGATTACATAATATACAATACAAGTTGATTAAGTTATGGTTGGAATAGATTTGTTACCAATTTTCACGTAGCTAAAATGAGAAAAATTATTCAATCTTGTTTTACCCATAACTTCTTCATTTTAAATCCGTTTTGAGTGAATAAAATTGCTATGGTTTCATATTAAACTCTATTTTATGAATCTAAACAGAAAAAGTATAGGTTTATAGTCGGAAAAATAAGTTACAAGTCATTTTTGTAAAGGTAGTCATTTCAGTCGAAAGAACGACGTCTAGATGACCATTTTAGAAAACATACTTCCACTTTGAGTTTAACCATAATTTTTGGATATAGTTTCATGTTCATAATAAAAATCATTTTCTCAGAATAACAACTTTTAAATCAAAGTTTATCATAGTTTTTAATTAACTAACCCAAAACAGCCCGCGGTGTTACTACGACGGCGTAAATCCGGTTTTACGGTGTTTTTCGTGTTTCCAGGTTTTAAATCATTAAGTTAGCATATCATATAGATATAGAACATGTGTTTAGTTGATTTTAAAAGTCAAGTTAGAAGTATTAACTTTTGTTTGCGAACAAGTTTAGAATTAACTAAACTATGTTCTAGTGATTACAAGTTTAAACCTTCGAATAAGATAGCTTTATATGTATGAATCGAATGATGTTATGAACATCATTACTACCTTAAGTTCCTTGGATAAACCTACTGGAAAAGAGAAAAATGGATCTAGCTTCAACGGATCCTTGGATGGCTCGAAGTTCTTGAAGCAGAATCATGACACGAAAACAAGTTCAAGTAAGATCATCACTTGAAATAAGATTGTTATAGTTATAGAAATTGAACCAAAGTTTGAATATGATTATTACCTTGTATTAGAATGATAACCTACTGTAAGAAACAAAGATTTCTTGAGGTTGGATGATCACCTTACAAGATTGAAAGTGAGCTAGCAAACTTGAAAGTATTCTTGATTTTATGTAACTAGAACTTGTAGAATTTATGAAGAACACTTAGAACTTGAAGATAGAACTTGAGAGAGATCAATTAGATGAAGAAAATTGAAGAATGAAAGTGTTTGTAGGTGTTTTTGGTCGTTGGTGTATGGATTAGATATAAAGGATATGTAGTTTTGTTTTCATGTAAATAAGTCATGAATGATTACTCATATTTTTGTAATTTTATGAGATATTTCATGCTAGTTGCCAAATGATGGTTCCCACATGTGTTAGGTGACTGACATGGGCTTCTAAGAGCTGATCATTGGAGTGTATATACCAATAGTACATACATCTAAAAGCTGTGTATTGTACGAGTACGAATACGGGTGCATACGAGTAGAATTGTTGATGAAACTGAACGAGGATGTAATTGTAAGCATTTTTGTTAAGTAGAAGTATTTTGATAAGTGTATTGAAGTCTTTCAAAAGTGTATAAATACATATTAAAACACTACATGTATATACATTTTAACTGAGTCGTTAAGTCATCGTTAGTCGTTACATGTAAGTGTTGCTTTGAAACCTTTAGGTTAACGATCTTGTTAAATGTTGTTAACCCAATATTTATAATATCAAATGAGATTTTAAATTATTATATTATCATGATATTTTCATGTATGAATATATCTTAATATGATATATATACATTAAATGTCTTTACAACGATAATCGTTACATATATGTCTCGTTTAAAAATCATTAAGTTAGTAGTCTCGTTTTTACATATGTAGTTCATTGTTAATATACTTAATGATATGTTTACTTATCATAGTATCATGTTAACTATATATATATCCATATATATGTCATCATATAGTTTTTACAAGTTTTAACGTTCGTGAATCACCGGTCAACTTGGGTGGTCAATTGTCTATATGAAACATATTTCAATTAATCAAGTCTAAATAAGTTTGATTGCTTAACATGTTGGAAACATTTAATCATGTAAATATCAATCTCAATTAATATATATAAACATGGAAAAGTTCGGGTCACTACAGTGCTCCAGTGTGGGTGATGGCGGAACAGAAAAGATTCATCATAGCAGCCATGTTTGATTTGTGATGAGCTTCATTTGTATTCATGTAATGGTATATATATCTCTATAATTATTGATTGAAGAATGCAGGAACTGTAACATTAGATTAGATTAATAATAATAATAATATAATAATAGTAATTTATATAATGTGGTTTGAAAACGTGCACACACACAGTATATGATATAATAATTAGAATAGTTCAACAGTCACACTTTTAAATTCTTATACCGACAGTTTGATATTTTTAATTCGCGGAGTGTTATATCGTGCCTGTAGTGACCCGAACTTTTCCATGTTTATATATATTAATTGAGATTGATATTTACATGATTAAACGTTTCCAACATGTTAAGCAATCAAACTTGTTAAGACTTGATTAATTGAAATAGGTTTCATATAGACAATTGACTACCCAAGTTGACCGGTGATTCACGAACGTTAAAACTTGTAAAAACTATATGATGACATATATATGGTTATATATATAGTTAACATGATATTATGATATGTAAACATATCATTAAGTATATTAACAATGAACTACATATGTAAAAACAAGACTACTAACTTAATGATTTTGAAACGAGACATATATGTAACGATTATCGTTGTAACGACATTTAATGTATATATATCATATTAAGATATATTAATATATCATAATATCATGATAATATAATAATTTAACATCTCATTAGATATAATAAACAATGGGTTAACAACATTAATTGAGATCGTTAACTTAAAGGTTTCAAAACAACACTTACATGTAACGACTAACGATGACTTAACGACTCCGTTAAAATGTATATACATGTAGTGTATTTAGATGTATTAAAATACTTTTGGAAGACTTCAAGACATATATCGAAACACTCATACTTAACGAAAATGGTTACAGTTACTTTCCCATTCTTTTCTTTCATCAAGAATTCTAGTCGTATTCTTACCCGTATTATACACAGCTTCAAAACGTACTTACTATGGGTATATACCAATAGGAACTAGCATGGGATTCCACTCTTGATTATGTCATGTATGACTAATCAATTTTAACTTCTACCATGAGCTAGTCAACTAACTAGAACTCCTTTTAACCCCACTCACCACTCACCAATTAACACTCATCATTCACTCCATTTCACTTCCAAATCTCTTTCTAATTCTCTCTCAACACACCCACACTATTATGAACGTATTTTTCCAGTAGTAAATCATCATCTTCATCAAAAATCACTTCAAGAATCAAGCTATAATCATCATAGGAAGAACACTTCAAGAATACTTCAAAAATCCCTTCAAGTTTACTAATTTACTTCCAAGCTTTCTAATCCATTCCAAGTAATCATCTAAGATCAAGAAACCTTTGTTATATACAGTAGGTTATCTTTCTTATTCAAGGTAATATTCATATTCAAACTTTGATTCAATTTCTATAACTATAAACTATCTTAATTCGAGCAAAACTCTTACTTGAACTTGTTTTTGTGTCATGATCCTACTTCAAGAACTTTCAAGCCATCCAAGATCCTTTGAAGCTAGATCATTTCTTGTCACTTCCAGTAGGTTTACCTACTAAACTTGAGGTAGTAATGATGTTCATAACATCATTCGATTCATATATATAAAACTATCTTATTCGAAGGTTTAAACTCGAAATCACTAGAACATAGTTTAGTTAATTCTAAACTTGTTCGCAAACAAAAGTTAATCCTTCTAACTTGACTTTTAAAATTAACTAAACACATGTTCTATATCTATATGATATGCTAACTTAATGATTTAAAACCTGGAAACACGAAAAACACCGTAAAACCGGATTTACGCCGTCGTAGTAACACCGCGGGCTGTTTTGGGTTAGTTAATTAAAAACTATGATA
Source organism: Rutidosis leptorrhynchoides (assembly GCF_046630445.1). Lineage (NCBI taxonomy): Eukaryota > Viridiplantae > Streptophyta > Magnoliopsida > Asterales > Asteraceae > Rutidosis > Rutidosis leptorrhynchoides. The sequence continues at coordinate 205,624,923 of NC_092338.1, read as the reverse complement.
AACTTTGATTTAAAACTTGTTATTCTGAGAAAATGATTTTTATTATGAACATGAAACTATATCCAAAAATTATGGTTAAACTCAAAGTGGAAGTATGTTTTCTAAAATGGTCATCTAGACGTCGTTCTTTCGACTGAAATGACTACCTTTACAAAAACGACTTGTAACTTATTTTTCCGACTATAAACCTATAATTTTTCTGTGTAGATTCATAAAATACAGTTCAATATGAAACCATAGCAATTTGATTCATTCAAAACGGATTTAAAATGAAGAAGTTATGGGTAAAACAAGATTGGATAATTTTTATCATTTTAGCTACGTGAAAATTGGTAACAAATCTATTCCAACCATAACTTAATCAACTTGTATTGTATATTATGTAATCTTGAGATACCATAGACACGTATACAATGTTTCGACCTATCATGTCGACACATCTATATATATTTCGGAACAACCATAGACACTCTATATGTGAATGTTGGAGTTAGCTATACAGGGTTGAGGTTGATTCCAAAATATATATAGTTTGAGTTGTGATCAATACTGAGATACGTATACACTGGGTCGTGGATTGATTCAAGATAATATTTATTGATTTATTTCTGTACATCTAACTGTGGACAACTAGTTGTAGGTTACTAACGAGGACAGCTGACTTAATAAACTTAAAACATCAAAATATATTAAAAGTGTTGTAAATATATTTTGAACATACTTTAATATATATGTATATATTGTTATAGGTTCGTGAATCAACAGTGGCCAAGTCTTACTTCTCGACGAAGTAAAAATCTGTGAAAGTGAGTTATAGTCCCACTTTTAAAATCTAATATTTTTGGGATGAGAATACATGCAGGTTTTATAAATGATTTACAAAATAGACACAAGTACGTGAAACTACATTCTATGGTTGAATTATCGAAATCGAATATGCCCTTTTTATTAAGTCTGGTAATCTAAGAATTAGGGAACAGACACCCTAATTGACGCGAATCCTAAAGATAGATCTATTGGGCCTAACAAACCCCATCCAAAGTACCGGATGCTTTAGTACTTCGAAATTATATCATATCCGAAGGGTGTCCCGGAATGATGGGGATATTCTTATATATGCATCTTGTTATTGTCGGTTACCAGGTGTTCACCATATGAATGATTTTTATCTCTATGTATGGGATGTGTATTGAAATATGAAATCTTGTGGTCTATTATTATGATTTGATATATATAGGTTAAACCTATAACTCACCAACATTTTTGTTGACGTTTTAAGCATGTTTATCCTCAGGTGATTATTAAGAGCTTCCGCTGTCGCATACTTAAATAAGGACGAGATTTGGAGTCCATGTTTGTATGATATTATGTAAAAACTGCATTCAAGAAACTTATTTTGTTGTAACATATTTGTATTGTAAACCATTATGTAATGGTCGTGTGTAAACAGGATATTTTAGATTATCATTATTTGATAATCTACGTAAAGCTTTTTAAACCTTTATTGATGAAATAAAGGTTATAGTTTGTTTTAAAATGAATGCAGTCTTTGAAAAACGTCTCATATAGAGGTCAAAACCTCGCAACGAAATCAATTAATATGGAACGTTTTTAATCAATAAGAACGGGACATTTCAGTGCCCGCTGTTAATCAGTAGCTGATAAAAGTGTTCAAAAAAATTTCATATTTTTAAATTAAATAGTTTTATTTATTTTGGTCATTATGGTATAAAATTCAGTCATTAACTATTAAATAAAAATTACAATAATTATTCACTCCCAACCCCAGGTAAAATATAAAAAGTTCTAAAATTTTATAATTAGGTCCTAAATACATTTTTAATAAGCCTAAAATTTATAGAACTCATTTTCTATCTCCATTTATTTTAAAATTACATAAGTTTGAATTTAACTTGTTTAATATCAATCGGAACATCAAACGAGTGTTATAATCATTTAATATTTATTTTTAATATACTTTATATATATATATATATATATATATATATATATATATATATATATATATATATATATATATTAAATAATAAATATTATAATATCCTATTTTTATTTTATAAAATTTTAATAACAACAACATATAATGCTTCAAATTACATTTCTAATTATTATTTATATATATTTAAATATATACACACATATCTATTTACAAATAATTGTTCGTGAATCGTCGAAACTGGTCGAGGTCAAATGAATGCAATGGAACAGTTAAAAAAATTTTGAGACTCAACATTACAGACTTTGCTTATCGAGTCGAAATATTATATCATATAAAGATTAAGTTTAAATTTGGTCGGAAATTTTCGGGTCGTCACAGCACAAGCCTCAACACTACACACCTCAAACTCACAGTCTGTACCTCCAGCATAATCATCATACTACATGATGTCCTACATCGATTATCTTTGTTCTACATGACGTTCTACATCATTTATCTTCGTTCGACATAACGATTATGTGATCTCTAATGTTTTAGAGATTATATATTCGTGTTCTAATGGTAAATCAAATGAGTTTAATATCGTATTAACTCATTAAATCCATGATTGCATCTGAAGAAAATATATATGTATATATATTTTCATAAAGATTGTTATTGAAAATTCTTTTGTACAAACCGTTAATGGTGAAAATATTTTAACGGGTAGTTAATACCCGAGGAATATTTAGATTTCACATTAATAAGTTACGCTGTACATTCTTCGAATATGATTCAACAGTCATTTACTATCCTATTTACATCCACAGATATACGTATCCATTCACCGCAGAATAACCATTTTCATTCAATTTCATATTTAGATTTTGACTTATCAGAATCCAACAAGTGGCATAATGAAGAAAACATTTGAAAAAATAAAATTTGTTAGAAACAAACAAATTAACTATGAGAAATTTTGTTAAGAAACCATGCTAACAAAATCCTAGCTAACTGTTCCTAGCTAACTGTTAATTCCATATTACATTTATTTATCGCAATTTATTTATCGCAATTTTAATTCTCGCAATTTTATTTATCGTCATTTAATTCCTGTTATTTATTTTACGCACTTTAAATATCGGGACACGTATACAATGTTTTAACATATTATATTGACATCATCTATATATATTATTTGGAATAACCATAGACACTCTATATGCAGTAATGGTCGAGTTAGCTATACAGGGTTGAGGTTGATTCTCAAATAATATATACTTTGAGTTGTGATCGAGTCTGAGACATGTATATAACGGGTCACGATATATATTAATTAATTCGAATATTATATATTAAACTACATATGAATTGTTGAACTACTAATTATGGACTACTAACTGTGGAATAATAATATTGGACAATTAAAATGGATTAAAATATTGATTATAACATATGAAACTAAACATTTCTTCAAGTTTTTCACTTGATTTCATCTTAAAACTCATTTGTATCTTGACGATTACAATCGGCGTTCAAACTCTTCATGATTCTTGAGAACACCTCAATCGAGAGGATGAGCCAACCACACTTCATCTATGGGAGAAAAGATTGATGCATATAGTTATGCACTTGAAAATACTCAGAACCTGAGTAAACGTTTAACACGTATCCGTGCTAGCTCCTTTGGCGTTGTTGTTACCGAAAATAACCTTGCAATCCCTTTCCAAAGTAGCCAATGTTGTCACAGCTTCAGCAAATCAATTTCGACTTTTCATTCGAATGAACTCTACTATAAATTTGATATATAAGTTCGCCCTTCGTCATCGTTACCGGGGAACCGTTTATATTCCACTATATTAGTAGTAAACTTATCAGCAACTTCATTGATCTCTGACTTTTCGAAAAACCATTATATCTGTTCATCAAAACCCTAACATATACTCATCCACATCTTATAATGAGAATGACCATACCAATTACCCGGAATCAGCAATCAGTATTTTGAATCTCGCAACGTTTCTATATCAACAGTTATATGTATACATATAACATTTATCTCTTAGAATTATGATCTTCCATTCTGAAATTCTGAAAAGCACCCAGTCTATGAACCAATACTCTGAATGTTGAAAAAGTTGAATGAAGCAGCAAAAACTGTAAACGACCTTAACAGTTAAAAGTTTGATGATAAAGAATGGAGTGTTGAAAAAGCTCAAAGATTTTGATACTGAAAAACGAATTAAGCAAACCCTGAAGGAGACCAAGGACAAATACAAGGACCAAACCCTGTATTTAAAGAATCCTGATGATTCTGTTTCTGATAAAATCTTTAGCGAATACCTTACTCCTTAATCGCTCTAAATCATAGTGAATGAATTTCTTCATCACAATTTGATTCAAAAATTCTAAGATATTATCGTATCTTTCATTATTAATACCCTCTATATTTATGAAGATATCTTCATAAATATTCTTGTCCGATATTATTTATCTCTTCGCGTTATCTATGTTACGTTAGAAAGGAAACTGTTTTAGTTTCTAAATTCTGAAAAATTCGAATGTAAATTATGAATGTTTTTGAAGTAGTGTTGAAAACTGATGCATGAGTTAGTATAATATAATGACAATTGATCAACGTGATTATATTACAGTAAGTCATGCTGAGCTTCTAATGAAACGTGATGATTTACAGACCATAACGTCATCATGTACCATGTTACACTTACATTCTACCTAATCTCCAAACATATCGAGAACATAATTTCTTGATAGTACTATCTTTTCCGTTGAATTTTGGTAATTTAACCAATCAAGATCGTGCTATTACAATCTCTCTCTTAGAACATTAGTCATGTTAATTTGAAACTTCATATCTACGAATTCTGGACCATTACTTGCTTCACACAAAGGCGAGAAGAGAAAACAAAAGCACAGAGCTTTGAAATATAAATGAGAATATAAATCGCAGCAAATAGAAGAAGTCATTAACCATAGATGACAATAATTATGGAAAGACAGATGCAAGGAAGGATTATGAAAACCACTATCCCTAAGGCAAAGTAGAAGTAAACAGCTTCCTCTGGTGGGAGTTGGAATAGAAGGATGATTGTTGTGATAATCAGAATAAGATCAAGGATCAGAACTGGATGAAGCATTTCCACAATGTTTTGGAAATATGAATTGAAGTATAAAAGATGAGAGTTGTGAAAATAATGGAACGAAAGAAGTTCGTTTATAGTAAAAATATCAGACAAAACAATCAAGACAGGTAACCGCATTTAATTAAAAAGGATCCTAAATTCCTCTTTTACCGAAGAACCAAATCTTATATCGATTTCGAAGATTATCTTTAAATCCCTTGAATCCCGAAAATCAACCGTGACTGCGTCAAAAGTTAAGACAAACTTGATTTTTCTTATTTCACTCTTTTGTGATAGCTTCACTCATACTCTTCGAGTAATCGAATTATTTTATCCATATTACTCTATGGTAATAAAACTCTATTTATCAACTCATATTCGTCATGAAAACATTCTTATTGTCAGCCATGACGATCTCTATCAAATTTCGGGGACGAAATCTCTTTAACGGGTAGGTATTGTGACAACCCAGAAATTTCCGACCAAATTTAAACTTAATCTTATTATGATCTCGACACGATAAGCAAAGTCTACAATGTTGAGTCTCAAAAATTTTGAACTGTTTACATAGATTCATTTATACCTTTGACTATTCCCGACGATTCACGAACCATTGTTGTAAATAAAAATAAATGTAAATATATATAGATAATAATTAAAAGTAATAAAATACAATTTAAACAATAAAATCAAATATGTAAAATAAGGTACAAAATAATTAAGTGTAATTTAAAAGGAATCTATATACATATGATTTCTATAATTAATATTGTAATTATATTATAATATATATATAAATATATAAATATTAAAACATGTTATATATAAAAAAAAAGACATATGTACATTTAATATATTAAATATAATTCAAATTTAAATAAAGTGTTATATAAATGTTACTATTATTATCTTCATTTTTATTATTAATATTAATATTAATATTATTAATTGTATTAGTAATATTATTATATATATATATATATATATATATATATATATATATATATATATATATATATATATATATATATATATATGTGTGTGTGTGTGTGTGTGTGTGTATATATATATATATACAAAAATTGAAACATTTAACTTGTTATTATTAGTATTATCATTAAGAATCATTTTTTATATATATTAATATTATCATTATAAAAAAATAATACAATTTAATAATATCATTATTTATAATATTATTATAAACATTATTATAACTATTATTATTATTACCTTAAATATTATTATTATGATAATTATTAAAATTCAGTATTAATATACTATTATTATATTTCAGTATTATTATTATTTAGAATTATTATTAATATTATTTATTTGTATATATAAAAACTGAATATACAAAGATTTGGAATCAAAATTTGTTTCCTGCAATTGTCACACTGTTTTTGATTTTTAGAATTCGTACCAATCACCAATTCAATCAACATAACACTCCAAAAATCAGTTAGCCATCGATCTCATACGAATTTTTTTTATTATTTTCTGTCTATTAAAAGAAAAAGGGAACGAACCAATTCAATTATATAATTCAATCTATCATTCACGTTTTGTTAACAAAATCCTTTCGATTTCTTCACCCTCAATATCAATATACAACCGTCTGATTTATTACATCCGTTGAAGCATTTTTTTTTTTTTAAAACAAGTCATCAACCTCTGTTTGTACACCATTTTAACAAAAGCTCGATTTTAAATTGTTTACCAAAATGTAAAAATGCAGATAGTTTAGGAATCCTCTAGTGAATGTTTCTGCAAAGTTTCATCGATCAATTTCTAATATCGAGAAAGAATTTTTAGGTCAAAGCTTGATTTTAAAAAGTCAAACATTCTGTTCTTGATAAAAATTCGTATTCGTTTTTGAGTCTATGAAGAAATTGATAACTTATAAAGTTTTTAAAAGTTATTTGAAACACAATTCATGTTATAAACTTTATTTATAACCTTATAATTTGTAAAATCAATTTTTTTTTAAGAATACAGCGACGAGCAGCAAGCAGCCTTTTATTTTTATATTTTTTTTTTGAAATCTAATAAAACAAATAATTGATGTTAGTTGTAATCAATTAAAATATCGAATTTTTGATGTTGAGATTGAAATCTAGTGTGGGCCGATTGTATTATATGAAGAAGAAGATGAAATACATGAATTCGGGTTATAAAAATTTGGAAGGGTATTAATTCAGAAAAACAGACATGGAGGGATGGTTAGGGGATGTGTTGGTTAATCAGGTGGTCGCGGGTTCAAGCCTGACTCGTGGCTGTTTTTTTTTAAAACCTATTCTTTGAGGTAGAATTATTATCACCTTTATTATTATTATTATTAGTATTGTTGCTGTTATTATTATATTTCATTTATTATTATTATGATTATTATTATTATTGTTATTATTATTATTATTAAATTATTAATTAGTATTATTATTCAATGTAATTATTATCATTAACTTAGTTATTATTAATAGAATAAGTATTATTATTATTATGATTTTAAGGAGATTAAGCAGGTTAATAAAGTAAATGTATAATAAAAGATGATATGATTGAGATTATGAAATTGGAAATAATTATATGAATACATGTAAAAATTATGATTATGACTACAAACTAATATTATAGGAAAACTATAATCATAAGTTTATAAATTAAACACGAAAATTATGATTATTATGACTATGAATATAAAGGTTTTAATAATACAGTTAGGATATCAAATATAGAAATTTTAGATATAAATATTATTATGAAAATGATTAAAAGGAATTATTAAAACTATTACAAATATTGTTATCATAGTTATTATAATACAACTCAGTATCATTATTATTATTATTATTAATATCATTAATTTCATTAATATCATTATCATCACTTTTATCATTATTATTACCAATATTAGTATTATCATAATTATTAATTTCATAAACAAATGATTTTCATATAAAAATATATTTAATATATATAACTTAACTATATTTATATTTTTATATATAAAATGGAATTATGTAATTAAATAATGAAATATATAAGTTATTAATATAAAAACCATATCAATAATAATAATAATATATATATTTGTTTGATTACAAGTATATGTTTTAATATATACATGAATGATATAGGTTTGTGAATTCGAGGCCAACCTTGCACTTGTTCAATGCCATTATATGCATAATTACTACGAGATACAGTATTGTGAGTTTCATTTGCTCCCTTTTTAAATGCTTTTGCAATATATATTTTTGGGACTAGGAATACATGTGTTGCTTTTATAACTGTTTTGCGAAATAGACACAAGTACTTGAAACTACATTCTATGGTTGAATTATTATACCGGATATCACCCTTTTTAGCTTGGTAACCTAAGAATTAGGCAGACGAGAGGTTCTATTCCTAATTGACGCGAATCCTAAAGATAGATCTATTAGGCCTAACAACCCCCATTCAGGTTATGGATGGCTTTAGTACTTCGAGATTATTATTATACAGACGAGAGGTTCTGTTTGGGGATATTCTATGCATTAAAGTTAATGTCGGTTACCAGGTGTTCAATTCATATGAATGATTTCACCTTAATGCAGACGAGAGGATTCTGCTTGGGGATTATGTTTATAAAATGAAAATCTTGTGGTTTATTAAAATTATGGAAATGAATGATTATGATAAACCTATGAACTCACCAACCTTTTGGTTGACACTTTAAAGCATGTTTATTCTCAGGTTTGAAAGAAATCTTCCGCTATGCATTTGCTCATTTTAGAGATATTACTTGGAGTCATTCATGACATATTTCAAAAGACGTTGCATTCGAGCCGTTGAGTTCATCAAGAATATTATTAAGTCAATTATAGTTGGATATATTATGAAATGGTATGCATGTTGTCAACTTTCGATGTAATGAAAGTTTGTTTTTTAGAAAAACGAATGCAATATTTGTAAAATGTATCATATAGAGGTCAAATACCTCGCGATGTAACCAAATGTGATGTATTCGTCCAGATAGATTAGGACGGGTCGTTATACTAATAACTAAAAATTAAAAATTGTTCGACTATCAATTTTTTTGTTCGGCCGCGTCCCAATTTTTGCTCGAATTTGTGGTTTCTCAAGGTTCTCAATGCAAAATTGGTTCTCATTTTATCCCTCTAATATATATATATATATATATATATATATATATATATATATATATATATATATATATATATATATATATATATATATATATATACATATATATATACCGCAAAGAAAAAAAAGAAGAAAAACAAACCCTTCTTCAACGTTGATGGGGAACGGTGGCTGAAGATGGCGGAGGTCGACGACGATTTAATGCCAACGCGGAGTCGATGGTACCACAGTCCCCTTCGTCGAATTTGCAAAACGGTAAAAATGGCCACGACTACGTGTGCTCAAACATGATTATTTTATAATCCGAATTTTATTACTGCTCCATCAAGGTATTGTTATTTTTTACTCACCTCACCTTATTATATTTTATGTTTGTGAATGAATATACATTTTTCTACCGTCTTTTTAAAATCCATCCGTCTCATTTTAATTGTTCTCACACAAAAAACATACTCCCTCCGTCCCAGTTCAATTGTCCTATTTTGACTTTAGATGTCTTTTCTTTTCAACTTTGACTTCGAATTACTTTTTGTGTATTATATAATACTTAATGATCATTGTACCGGTAAAAAGATATTCAAAAACCAATCCATTGATATAAAGTTCATAGAATAATATATAATACAAATAAAATATTAAAAGTCAAAGTTGAAATGAAACGACCAAAGTCAAAACAAGTGGACAATTGAACTGGGACGGAGGTAGTACAATTTAAGAAAATGTCATAAAAGTATTGTATTTGCTGTTTATTTTCTAATTTCACCCTTAACTTTTCATTCTTCTTTAGCCCTACATCATATATTAAGAGCATAATTTAACTTAAGCTTATTATTTTTTTCTATTTATATAAGTGAATAATAATTAAGGACGTCCCAAAATCAAATATAACGGAAGGAGAATTTTTCTAAATATATAACATAACAGCATAAAATGATATCTTGTTTGTCTACAAATTGATGAAAACAAAACAAATAATATATGCATCTAATTGATGAAAACAAAACACAAATAAGTCTAAAAAATTTCTTATATACTCCCTCCATTCCAATTAGATAGTCTTGGTTTTCTTTTTTATCTGGTCCAAATTAATAGTCCACTTCCACAAATTGATAAGAATAATTAATTAAAATACTTTTATATCCTACTTTATTTAGGTAAGACAAGTAAAAAGTAGATGTGGATGAACCAACATCTCCATTTGTAACAACATGTGAAGGTTGCATAATATTATGCAACTGATCCACAAACTAGATTGTTGTATGAAAATGATTCGCTCAAATTGAACTTCAAGTTAAGCATTATATTTCGAATCATTCTCAGCTAAATAATAAATAGTTTTCAAATAAGTGATTACATTCCTACATGGATTAACACGAAAATAATACCACATATTGAGTTTCAATTGTATCTAATTCTGGTTGAATCCTAATGTATCCGTAAATCATTTTAGTAAACGTGGCAAAATCAAACCTTGTAAAAGAATGAAAAACCATTTCTTAGTGATGTATCATCACCGATAAGCCACCCATTCTGAAATGTAATTCCACCTTCCCAAATAAGATGAACCATCATTGGACGAAATATAGACATCAAATGTAATGAGTTTAGTGACTTTGGAGTTTTGAATATCATAGTTTTCTGCTAGTGTTCTTACCAAGGTTGAAAAAGACGCGAGACGGTGCCGAAACGGTAGCGACCTCAAAACGTCGCAACGGAAAAAACATGGCCGAGACGGGGTCAAAACGAATGTTGATTAATTTTGACATATATATATATATATATATATATATATATATATATATATATATATATTTACACATATTTTAGAGTTAAAAAACCTCCGTTGACAAGTTTGTACCTATAATTGCTATTAGCGTTAATATAATACAAAATGGAATACTAAACTAAGTCAATTTTGATTGATTTAACCGACTTATGACCGATTTTAACAGAATTTCTGACTTTTGACCGGCGTTGACCCAATTTTTCCTGCATTTGACCTGACTTCTGACCGTTGATCGGCTTATAAGAAAACGGGACGGGGTCGAAACGGTTTAGTCATCAAAACGCCGCAACAGGTGTCGCAAAGGACGCCGTTTACAACAATGGTTCTTACTGATTATTGAGTGAAATTATTGTTTTTTTCTGATATGGTGCAACTTGAAGATAAGAATACTAAATGACAGAAAAAAACAACTAAAACCGTACATATCAAGACAGGGTTTCAACTCAATAATTCAAGTAACAATTTCACTGAAATTTGACCTTCCCAGAAGTGGTTTTCAAGGTGTGTCAGAAAAGTGCCCTAAACTGGCCTTTGTAAAGCCGATTTTACGATGAGATAGCAAACTGTTAAAACTTCAAATGAGCTGGATGGTAGGTAAGCCTAAATCGGCCTTCAAAAGACAGGTTTACGTACTTTTATTACAAAGTTTATGGGTTTTAAAACCCTTTGGCCAAAAAATTCACTCTAGTGTGTCATGACTTCTAGGGTTTATTAGGGTCTCACGTATTTCATTGGTGAAACAAATATTCCAAAACCGAGTCTTGGAGCGGTGAAAAAATACTTCAAATTTTGTAACGACTAATCTACTAACATTGTTAGGACTCGGAATGTTTTAGTCAACACATATATATAGTGAAATTTTACACTTGCAAAAACTTAAGAGAAATTTGTTTACAGAATGATGAGTGCCAATCAATTGAAGAGATAGAAGTATGAAAGAAAAATAAGTTTTGATTGTCTTACATCACTTGCACATCATTTTGTATGAGTTTTGTTTGAAATCTTACTGCAAGGGTGTGTTTGGCACACAGCTTCTTGGAACTTATTGGAGCTTGAACTTATAATTTTAATAAGCTCTAAGTCATAAGCTTTGTTTGGTGAATATAAAAAATGGAGCTAATGAAAATCATAAGCTCTTAAAAAATAAGCTACTTTTAGTAGCTTATGAAAAAAGTAGAGCTTATGAACTGGAAAATAAACTCCAGCTAATTTACCAAACACTTATAAAAAATAATAAGTTCCAATACCAGCAAAAAAATAAGCTCCAGCTCTACGCCCATAAGCTCCAGCTCCAGCTATAAGTAGGGATGGCAATGGTCACCCGATTCGGTAGATATCCACCCGATCCACCCGCTTCGTAATGGATATGGACGAACCTAAATGGATATGGATACGGATATGGATGAACCTAAATGGATATGGATATGGACATGGATGAAAAGTTTCATCCATGGATATATCCATTACCACCCGAAATACATCTACAAGTACATAAATATTAATATATTCTTACATATTTACTACTACAAGTTCATTTACCGTTAGATTTATATTTTGCTTTCAACCTTATAATGAAATAACTATAATATATTACAATAAAACACTCACATCTAATAAAATAAACTTACAATTTTCATATTTAATTTTTCATAATCCATGTTTTATAGTAACATTTAAAAATTTTGTTATATCTTCGACAAAGATTACACATTCTTATAGATAGATTTTAAATATGCCATGTTATATTATTTCTGCTATACTACATTTTTATTTTAATCACATATTAGAAAATATCATAACATTTTTTTAATATCCATTGGATATCCATTAACCCGCTTAATCCATTGGATATGGATATGGATGGATGACCTGAAACTAAACGGATAAGGATATGGATATGGATGAACAGAAACTAAATGGATATGGATGTGGATACGGCATCACCTGCTCCATATCCGATCCATTGTCATCCTTAGCTATAAGCTACAGCTCCAGCTAGTTTCATTCAAACACACCTAGCAATTCTCTATTATAAATTTCTATGAAGAAAAAACTTAAGCCCACAAAAATGATTAAAAACAATTTGTAAAATCTTACTTTCTTCATTAATTTGGATTTAGATTTAACATGGTCCCATGGATCTCATATGATGAAATATAAAAAGAGAGAAAAACGATACTAGTGCACCAAGGCTTCATGGGTTTACAAGGTTGTGTACGAAATTTTAGTATATGCTGAAATGTCCCGTTCATATTGATTATAAACGTTCCATATTAATTGATTTCGTTGCGAAGTTTTGACCTCTATATGAGACGTTTTTCAAAGACTGCATTCATTTTTAAAACAACCATAACCTTTATTTTATCAATAAAGGTTTTAAAAGCATTACGTAGATTATCAAATAATGATAATCTAAAATATACTGTTTACACATGACCATTACATAATGATTTACAATAGAAATATATTACATCGACATATGTTTCTTGAATGCAGTTTTTACACAATATCATACAAACATGGACTACAAATCTTGTCCTTATTTTAGTATGCAACAACGGAAGCTCTTAGTATTCACCTGAGAATAAACATGCTTTAAACGTCAACAAAAATGTTGGTGAGTTATAGGTTTAACCTATATATATCAAATCGTAACAACAGACCACAAGATTTCATATTTCAATACACATCCTATACATAGAGATAAAAATCATTCATATGGTGAACACCTGGTAACCGACATTAACAAGATGCATATATAAGAATATGTAACGACCCTACTTTTTCCGTTATCTTTTACCGTTAACTATTTAACGACCGTTAACTGTTATTCGTGCCACGTCATTTCTATGACCTATATTATCATTTTTGTAATAATATATTAATTATTATGTGTTATATGAATATTTGTATTCATATCTTTAATTGTACGTTTCTACGTGTCGCGGATTTCTATCCGGCGAATCTTTTCGGTTTTCAAACCAACTGTCGAGCTTTTGGGATTTTTAGTTCTAATTATTTTAAATATGATATTTTAATGTCATATGATCATATTTAGTGTTTATATATTTTATTCGTCGCGTATTTGTTATCTCTCCGAAAAATCAATCGCGTAGTAGCATTTTCGCGTTTCAGGCTTCGTTCGAGCTTTCGGGCCACAAGAAATTGCAAGTAACATAAAAATGGGCCAAGAGGGACCCACCCATGTATGGGGGACGGTGATAGTGTTCCAAATGAACATATATTTAGTAGCAATATCGTTCCAATATGTAAAGTTTTTAAATGTAATTTCCTTATTTTTAGTTGTAATAGTTAAATAAATAAGTGCGAAGACGAAAGACGCAAATCGCTCGAAAATGAAGATTTAAAGACAAAAACGAAGATTTGAAAGACCAAAACGTCCAAAAAGCTCAAATGTACAAGATACAATTCAAAAGGTTCAATTTATTGATGAAGAACGTCTAAAAATGACAAGAGTACAAGTTACAAAACGCAAAGTACACGATATAAAATTGTACGAAAGGACGTTCGAAAATCCGGAACCGGGACATGAACCAACTCTCAACGCTTGACGCAACGGTGTAAAAATTACGAGTCAACTATGCACAAGAATAAAATATAATATTTAAATAATTCATAATAAGAATAATATTAAATAATAAAAAGTTGTTAATTTAGCATAGTTCAGGGGTCGTAAATGAAAATTCAATTTCATATTTTGCCTATAAAAGGCGATGATTATCGATCAATTTAAAGCATCCCTTTTTCTATCCTAAAAATCTATTATCAATATCAATATCTAAAAATCTCTATCATAATGTTAATGTAATAAGATATAACAATAATCTTAATTTTAATTTTAAATTATGATAATAATAAGATTTATGATAGAGATCGTTTGAGTGTGTAAGTCAAAATTCTGTCCGTGTAACGCTACGCTATTTTTAATCATTGTAAGTTATGTTCAACCTTTTTATATTAATGTCTCGTAGCTAAGTTATTATTATGCTTATTTAAAACGAAGTAATCATGATGTTGGGCTAATTACTAAAATTGGGTAATTGGGCTTTGTACCATAATTAAGGTTTGGGCAAAAGACCGACACTTGTGGAAATTGGACTATTGACTATTAATAGATGGGGGGTATTGTCTAATTGAGTGACAACTCATTGGAGTCTGTCGAACCTATCTTCAAATTAATTATCCTAATAATTAATAATGATTATGGTTGTCCTATTTAGTGACGTTCATATGGAATCTATTATAATCATTTAATTAATTATCCGGGTTGGGTAATTGATTATTCAAACTGATCAAGTGGGTAAATTAATATTCATATCTAATCAAAACAGGGGTAGATTACACACAGTGATAACTGGTGTAATTGTTGACAGAAGTGATAACTGCGTCACAGTTTAAATCCTTAATTAGTTGGAATATTTGACTTCGGGTATAAGGGTAATTTGACGAGGACACTCGCACTTTATATTTATGACCGATGGACTATTATGGATAAAAACCAGATAGGTATCAAATAAACCATGACAAAGGACAATTAACCCGAGTAACAATTAATTAAAATCAAAACGTCAAACATCATGATTACGGAAGTTTAAATAAGCATAATCCTTTTATTTCATATTCTATCGCAATTTTATTTATTGTTATTTTATTTATCGTCATTTATTTATTTTACGCACTTTAATTATTGTCATTTATCTTTACGCTTAAAAATATAAAATCGACAAACCGGTCATTAAACGGTAAAAACCCCCCTTTTATAATAATATTACTACTTATATATATATATATTTATATAAATATAGTTTTATAAAAATATAGTACGTAATCACTAGCTCCCTGTGGAACGAACCGGACTTACTAAAAACTACACTACTCTACGATTAGGTACACTGCCTATAGTGTTGTAGCAAGGTTTAGGTATATCCCATCCGTAAATTAATAAAACTTATGTCATATTTTGTAGTATTTCCTAGTAAAAATAATACTATTTCGTACCCTCACGCTACATCATCAAGTTTTTGGCGCCGCTGCCGGGGAGCGCTAAAACGCTATATTTTTAATTATAATAATATTGAAATAAAATATAATAATATAATAATATTGAAATAGAATATATAATAATATAATAATATTGAAATAGAATATAATAATATAATAATATTTTTGAATCAAAATTTGATACGTAAAATTTTAAAAAGTCGTATTTATTAAATACTTCAGGGGTATATTATGTAACTTGTAATTAATAATTTCTATCATATCGCTTTCATGTGAATAGTAAATTAATTAATTTCTTTTCATTTACTATTCATGAATAGTAAATGAATTAAAAAAAAGTTTTAAAAAAAATAATAATTATAAAAAAATTATTAATTTGTAAAAAAAATCGTTTAAAAAAAAAAAAAAAAACAAAAACGTAAAAAAAAAAACGTAAAAAAAAAACAAAAACGTAAAAAAAAAAAAAAAAATTTGTAAAAAAAATTCGTTTTTTTTTAAAAAAAAAAAAAATTTAAAAGAAATTTTTTTTTTAAAAATAATAAATAATAATTTTTTTTTTTTAAGTTTTATTACCTTTAGATTTTTAGACTATAGTTACAATTTTTAGTATTAAGTTTAGTTTTGCATAGTTATTTTTATTTCTATAATTTTTAGGTTTGCCGTAAAATCCCTTAAATGCTTATTCCTTAGACTAAGATTTAGGTGCTTTAGAATTTTGCGACGCCGTTTTTCGCGCTACTTTCTTATTTTTATTTTTCGACGCCTATTTTTCGACCTTTTATTTTTCGACATTTTTCGACGCGCAATCTATTTCTTTCTTATTTCTCGCCATTCTAGTTTTTAGGACTTAGAATTTTTTCTACTTCTTCTCTAAATTTCTTTAAATTACGAAAATTTATTTTAAGTGGTTAAATTGATAGACATCAAAATTTTCTGGTTCGTAGTAATAGTTGGATTTGTACGTGGACCGGGTTATTGGAACCAAACAGTACTAAATTATATTGAGACCAAACGAATCCTGCCCCTCTGCTGCATCTTTTGGCTATTCGAAACGTGGGCAAAATCAGAAAAGTCTATTGATTGGATAACTTATTATAATTTTTCTTTCCTTTTAAAAACTAATAGGATATTCAGTGAATGCACCGAGCAAGACGTTCACCACCTTTTGTACGTTCACCACCTGTAACTAGATCAAGACATTTAGCAAATATAACCGCCGTTGATTTTTCTTTAGAATCGTCATCCAGTCGACCAAGTACTTCAGTTCAAATTTCCGATAATCCATTTTTTGAACCCAACCTCACAATTGAGAATCCAGAGAATATTCAGGAACGGTTCGTAGATCCTGAACCACTAAACTTTCCTCCGGAGCCACCAATCATTCAAACAGAGATTGTTGAGGAACGAACCATTAAATCAGAATCATCTAGTGATACCGATTCAACGAATTCAATTATGGAAGTAACGGAACCTCTAAGTATGGAAGATCGAATGAGAGCTAAACGCACGGGCCAAGGTCACGTCATTATTAAGCCAGAAGTTAATGCGCCAGATTATGAAATCAAAGGACAAATTCTACACATGGTAACTAACCAATGCCAATTCAGTGGTGCACCGAATGAAGATCCTAACGAACACCTTCGTACGTTTAAAAGAATTTGTACACTATTCAAAATCCGAGAAGTGGAAGATGAGCAGATCTATCTCATGTTGTTTCCCTGGACTTTAAAGGGAGAAGCCAAAGATTGGTTAGAATCGTTACCTGAAGGGGCGATTGACACATGGGATGTTTTAGTTGAAAAATTTCTTAAACAATTCTTTCCGGCATCTAAAGCCGTGAGACTTCAAGGAGAAATTGTTACGTTCGCGCAAAAGCCAAATGAAACATTATATGAGGCGTGGACAAGATTCGGAAGGATGTTGAGAGGATGTCCTCAACACGGTTTAGACACTTACCAAATAGTACAAATATTCTACCAAGGTGTCAACGTTGCTACACGAAAAGACATCGACATAACAGCTGGTGGTTCCATTATGAAGAAAACCGCAACTGAAGCTTACAAAATTATTGATAACACAGCCTCCCACTCGCATGAGTGGCACCAAGAAAAAGATATTTTTCGTTCATCTAAAGTGGCTAGAGCCGATTCTAGCCATGACTTTGATTCCGTTTCAGCAAAAATAGATGCTTTCGAAAGACGAATGGAAAAGATGAATAAAGATATTCACGCAATACGAATCAGTTGTGAGCTATGCGGTGGACCACACTTAATGAAAGATTGTCACATTGAACCAACATTGGAACAACGAGAGAATGTTTCCTATATGAACCAAAGGCCTGGAAATAATTATCAAAATAATTATCAACCGCCAAAGTTAAACTTCAATCGAAATCAAAACATTCTTTACAATCCAAAAGGACCCGAAAATAACTGGTATAACCAACAAGGTCCGAATAACCAACCAACTCAAAACAACACTTTCAATCAACAAAGACCTGGCTTATATAAACCACAACAACAAACCGAAGAGAAAAAGTCAAATATGGAAGACGTGGTATTCAAGCTAGTTGAATCTCAAACACAATTTATTGAAACTCAAACCCAAACGAACGAGAGATTTGATCAGTCATTAAGAACTCAACAAGCTTCCATTTTGAATCTAGAAAAACACGTAGGTACTCTTGCTAGCATGATGAGTGAGAGGGAATAAGGAAAGCTACCGAGTAATACTGAAGTAAATCCTCGGAATGAGAATGTTAATATGGTTTCAACGAATTCTGAAAAACCAGCACCAGAAGATGGGAAGGTTTTAGATGAGAGTAACAATGAAGAAGTTACACCACCACCACCCGAGTATGTAAAGCCAGTGGTGTCACCATACAAACCACCCATCCCGTTTCCAAGAAAAGGAGTTGAGTATGAGCAAGTAATAAGTAATAAAGATTGTGATACTTCTGGAAAGAAGAAGAAGAAAAAGAATAAGAAAGTACAAGAAACAAAAGCCGTAGAAGTAAACCCGGTGAATACAGTTCCACCAAAACCTCCACCTAGGGTAGGTGATCCGGGTGAATTTATTGTTCCTTGTCTACTTAGTGATTGTGTCATGTATGATGCACTGGCAGATTTAGATGCAAGTGTGAGTGTTATGCCTCTTTCCTTATATAAGAGATTAGGTGTAGGTAAGTTAAGTCCAACGGATATGAGTGTTCGACTCTTTGATCAAACCATTAAGCACCCAGTTGGAATTGCTGACAACCTACCCGTTCAAGTAGGCAATTTAACCTTTCTAGTCGAATTTATTATCATTGACATAGAAGAGGACCTAAACATTCCTCTAATTTTAGGTCGACCATTCTTTGCGTCCACCGGGGCGTTATTTGATGTAGGAAATGGAAGAATGACACTTAGTAGTGGTAACAAATCGATCACCTTTATGATTCGAAAGTCTAAATCTCCACCAACCAAAACCATTGAACCAGCAAAAACGATTGGTAACAACCATGTTGTTTTACCAACTCCAACGGTAGTGCTTAATAATAATAAAACGCCTAAGTGTGGGGAAAATGAAGTAACACCTAATGATGACATGATAACAAAGAACCCCGTTGTTGATACGAAATTAAATGATCCCGTTATTAATAGTTCAATGAAGAAACTTTTTAAACGGGCTATCGATGCTAGAAGTAAGGGGAACTTTAAGTTATGTAACCGGTTAGTATCCAATCTGTCGCCTAAAGAAAAGGCGAAACTAGTTGAATTTTGGGATATTACGGAAGAAGCCGGGCACTGGCTTAAAGAAAAAGTCACAGATAGGCAAGTTGATTATGGACCAAAAGAAATTGACGATGAAGTTAATCACAATTTCGACACCACAGCTACCTAAGTGTGGGGAGATTCAAATGTTCTAAGAAAATGTTATCTAGAGTTAGTTGTTCTGTTCTCGTGTAGTTCCGAGAATGGAATCCGATTGGTCTTTTCCGCTAGCAGACACTAAAGAACTAGTTTTCTCCCTCCATTCTGATTTTTTTTATTTTGTAGGTTTTATATGAAATTAATATGCTTTTTAAATTTAAGTTTTGTGTGAATTTAAAAACAAAATTTACTTTAATTCATTAAGTTTAAATAATGATTTCTAAAATTCGTCGTGAGTTAAAGACTAGGTCGTTGAGCCGAAATTGCTTTACCCGAGGGCGGGGCGACAAATTTTGTTATCATTTAATTTTATTGATCTAAAGTATGCAAAAAAAAAAAATATATTATATTAATTTTTGAACGTAGGGGTTATATACCAAACTTCAAAAATATGTATATATGTTTGTATTTTATGTACACAACAGGGTAAAATAGCGCACTTTCAAAGACTGTCATTAAGTTCAACAAAAAGCTACTAATTTTGATGACAAGGCGCAAAATATCAAATGTGATGTAAAATAATATGCTTACAAACTGGGTATTTTTAATCACTTTTTTACACTAATCACCCTCATGAATTTATAATTATAGTCTGATTTCATGCAAATGAGGGCATTGCATGATCTCAAGTGTGGGAAAGGGTTATAAATTCTCTCGGGTTTACACTTAGTTTATTTGCCAAATTTTGTGAAAATTTGAAAATTTTTCAATT
Source organism: Rutidosis leptorrhynchoides (assembly GCF_046630445.1). Lineage (NCBI taxonomy): Eukaryota > Viridiplantae > Streptophyta > Magnoliopsida > Asterales > Asteraceae > Rutidosis > Rutidosis leptorrhynchoides. The sequence goes on along the minus strand of NC_092338.1, from coordinate 205,604,258 downwards.
AAATGAACTCAAAATCATGTTTATACATATTTATGAACGATGAAAACTAGGTGATAATACCGAAATTATCGTTACCTCGAAAAGGACATAAATTGAGAAACACCCTAAAACGCTTGAATTCATTTAAAATGAAATAGAAGAAAATAAAAAGGCAAAGAAAGAAACTAAGTGTGGGAAGAATGTACCAAGTTATTCAATTTAAAACATATATCACATATTTTTGTACAAGATTATTGCAGGTACTTTTGCTTTGGACGATACTAATCAGTTTTACCCGGTTTACTGTAATACATTTGAAAGAAAGATGGATCTACACGATGAATCAATTCCATCATTAAAAGGAAGTAAAGTCTTCCGAAAAAGACACGCGCTTCTTGATTTAGGTCATGAAGTTGTCGTCCAGACCAGTTGTAGGTTGACGAAAAATCTAGAAAAGTCATCACTAAAATCAGCAGGAAATCCACGGACCTCAGCATCAAACAGGGTCGCCAAGTGGTCAGATTTATCCTAACCATGAGAAGGATTTATCTCGTACAATGGGGAGGCACCGTGCAAATTAGCTTGATAAGACTAATGAATCAGATCCCCAGAAAAGGATAATCTCCTTAAAGATTAAAAATCAGCTTTTAAGACTGATAATACTCAATCCTAGAGATTGACCTTAAAGATTGAGAATTGAAACTCATGGAATTCGATGATATCTAAACTCGAGCATGAACGAGAAAATATTTTGATCAAAAATACAAACCGATTTGTTTTCTGAAAAACCATTTTCAATGCGTTCATTACCATTGAACGTAAAATCCTAAGAAATTCACCTGGAATTCATTAGGTCACCTGAACCAAATCGGGTGTCAACCGTAAGAACGGTGGTTGCATAGCATGGTCGGAGACAGGACCTTGTGCCAGACCGAAAAATTATAGGATGATCTTTACTATCGCTCCTACCAAGGATAGTTCTAGCATCCGACACGTTAATAAGACCATAATCATCTGCATGTCACGGGACATTGCCTTAACAGTTTCTTGTTCATCGCTTTCCTTTACAACCGGACGGTAGTTTACCGAAAGGTAATATACGGAACAAGTAAACTGGATGTGTGCTTTCCGATACCGGGATAGCAGTGGATTACACGAATCTAAAAGTTTTAGCCAAAATAATGATCCACAAATATATTTTGCAACACCAATGATGGATCAAATCAGAAAACTTGTCTAGGGTAAAATCTAGCTTGAATTTTCAAAAGATTAAATGTTTTCATAAAGATCCAATTTCCTTAAAGGATCTAAATTTTTATAGTCATGTGGGACTGTAAACCGCCTTTCAAATGTGCACTTTGCTTTGGAAACCGAAAGTAAATCGGCTATTTGATTGCAAGTGTCGTTGACCTAAACCCAAGGCAACTGTGGATGACACACCCACCTTTAACCATCATTACTGTCATTGTTTATACCGCTATATCAAAATCACTGATGTACAAAATGTGATGAATAAAAAGTGATTCATGTATGTTTTTATTTCAAGTTCTGTATTGCTTGAGGACAAGCAACGCTCAAGTGTGGGGATATTTGATAGTGTTCCAAATGAACATATATTTAGTAGCAATATCGTTCCAATATGTAAAGTTTTTAAATGTAATTTCCTTATTTTTAGTTTTAATAGTTAAATAAATAAGTGCGAAGACGAAAGACGCAAATCGCTCGAAAATGAAGATTTAAAGACAAAAACGAAGATTTGAAAGACCAAAACGTCCAAAAAGCTCAAATGTACAAGATACAATTCAAAAGGTTCAATTTATTGATGAAGAACGTCTAAAAATGACAAGAGTACAAGTTACAAAACGCAAAGTACACGATATAAAATTGTACGAAAGGACGTTCGAAAATCCGGAACCGGGACATGAACCAACTCTCAACGCTTGACGCAACGGTGTAAAAATTACGAGTCAACTATGCACAAGAATAAAATATAATATTTAAATAATTAATAATAAGAATAATATTAAATAATAAAAAGTTGTTAATTTAGCATAGTTCAGGGGTCGTAAATGAAAATTCAATTTCATATTTTGCCTATAAAAGGCGATGATTATCGATCAATTTAAAGCATCCCTTTTTCTATCCTAAAAATCTATTATCAATATCAATATCTAAAAATCTCTATCATAATTTTAATGTAATAAGATATAACAATAATCTTAATTTTAATTTTAAATTATGATAATAATAAGATTTATGATAGAGATCGTTTGAGTGTGTAAGTCGAAATTCTGTCCGTGTAACGCTACGCTATTTTTAATCATTGTAAGTTATGTTCAACCTTTTTATATTAATGTCTCGTAGCTAAGTTATTATTATGCTTATTTAAAACGAAGTAATCATGATGTTGGGCTAATTACTAAAATTGGGTAATTGGGCTTTGTACCATAATTAAGGTTTGGGCAAAAGACCGACACTTGTGGAAATTGGACTATTGACTATTAATAGATGGAGGGTATTGTCTAATTGAGTGACAACTCATTGGAGTCTGTCGAACCTATCTTCAAATTAATTATCCTAATAATTAATAATGATTATGGTTGTCCTATTTAGTGACGTTCATATGAAATCTATTATAATCATTTAATTAATTATTCGGGTTGGGTAATTGATTATTCAAACTGATCAAGTGGGTAAATTAATATTCATATCTAATCAAAACAGGGGTAGATTACATACAGTGATAACTGGTGTAATTGTTGACAGAAGTGATAACTGCGTCACAGTTTAAATCCTTAATTAGTTGGAATATTTGACTTCGGGTATAAGGGTAATTTGACGAGGACACTCGCACTTTATATTTATGACCGATGGACTATTATGGATAAAAACCAGATAGGTATCAAATAAACCATGACAAAGGACAATTAACCCGAGTAACAATTAATTAAAATCAAAACGTCAAACATCATGATTACGGAAGTTTAAATAAGCATAATCCTTTTATTTCATATTCTATCGCAATTTTATTTATTGTTATTTTATTTATCGTCATTTATTTATTTTACGCACTTTAATTATTGTCATTTATCTTTACGCTTAAAAATATAAAATCGACAAACCGGTCATTAAACTGTAAAAACCCCCCTTTTATAATAATATTACTACTTATATATATATATATATATATATATATATTTATATAAATATAGTTTTATAAAAATATAGTACGTAATCACTAGCTCCCTGTGGAACGAACCGGACTTACTAAAAACTACACTACTCTACGATTAGGTACACTGCCTATAGTGTTGTAGCAAGGTTTAGGTATATCCCATCCGTAAATTAATAAAACTTGTGTCATATTTTGTAGTATTTCCTAGTAAAAATAATACTATTTCGTACCCTCACGCTACATCATCAGGGACGGCCTAAATCTCCCAAGGGAGGGGGAGGACTTGTTTTGCCAATTTCTTGAACTTGATTTAATCTTAAACCTAAATCACTACTTCATTTTTCCAAAACACATTTTATTTTTTTCTCTCTTCCTCTCTTTTTCTCTCCTAGGGCCGCCATTTTTCTCATCCTCATCATCTTCAATTGATCATCATCTAGAGCTTGGATCAAAGGGCTTTTAACATCAACGCGTTCCTCTCGTTCTCTTCTACATGTTCATATCCTTCAATTCTTGATTAGGGTATAAACCCTAACCCTAACTTTTTGATTTTTCTTTAATTTTACTGTTTTTATATGTTATATTGATAGTATGATGATTATATGTTATTGTATTGTTGATAATATGCGTAGAAATGCTCGTTAATTCATGTTTTCGGTTTGATTGATTTGGGACAGCGGTTTGTTTTATTTTTTCTGTAAGCACAACTGATATAAAAGTGAAATTAAAGTGTCTAGATGAGTTCCTCTCATGAAGACATTAATTTTAGACTCCGGATTCATGTTATTTCGATTCCCGGAACATAAGTTATGATCAAAATGTTGTTTAATTGAAATTAAAATATGAAAACGAATTGGTACAGGTATGATCTGACTTTGTGACCATTTTTAGAGTCTTTAGGGTGTACTAGTGTGTTAGGATTGATGATTGGATGAACATTCATGTTCGGGTCATCGAAATCCGAGCCACGGATCACCCGTTATGACTAAAACATGTTTTTAAACGGATTAAAGATCCAAATTGAGTAATGGCTGTAAGTCACGACTTGGTGGCTGTTTTTGAGATGTTCTTGAGCACACTAAGGTGTCGGGTGGGTTGGTTAGGTGAAGATATATATAAGACTCGCCGAAAACTGATTCCCGGGGCTCAAGTTATGACCCGATGAACTTTTAATTAAAACTTATGGTTATGAAATAAGACTTATGATATGAATAATGATTTTCATTATTAATAAATTACTTATGATATAAAAGTAATTATTTTAATTTAAGACTTATGATATACATATTTATTATATCATTTATTAATTAATTATGATTAATGAAACTTTAATTAAACTTATGATTAATAATACTTTTATTATTAATGAAAAGTACTTATGGTAAGTATTAAACTTATATTATGAGGTGATTATAATAAGACTTATAATAAGAATTAATTGATTATTTAATTATTATAAGATTTAATTATTATTTAATTATAATTTAATTATTAAATACTTATGATTTAATGATTATAATTAGAAACTTATGATATGATTAATAATTCATTATTAATTAATAATACTTATGATATGATTTAAAACCTATTATTAATTAATAATACTTATATTATGATTAATATTTAATTAATTAATTAAATACTTATGTTATATTAATTATAACATTTAAACTTATGTTAACTTTAAAAATTCATTTTAATTTAATTAAACTTATGTTATGATATAATTATACATATTTACCTTTAATTAACATTATAACTTATGGTATTATTACAACTTACACTTTTAAAATTAATGTTGACTATGTTTGACCAAGGTTGACTTTTGCGTTGACTTTCAGTTGACTTTGACTTTCAGTTGACTTTTGTTGACTTTCTAATTAAGGAAACTTCCCTAACTTAAAAACTTTCTAAAAATAGAAACTTTCTAAATATGGAAACTTTCTAAATTTGGAAACTTTCCAAAAATAGAAACTTTCCTAAAATAGAAACTTTTCAAAAATAGAAACTTTCCTAAAATAGAAACTTTCCAAAAATAGAAACTTTCCAAAAATGGAAACCTGCTAAAAATAGAAACTTTCTAAAAATAGAAAGTGTGTGACCGTACGCTGTTCCGATCAAACCGATGCATGTTGAGTGTTGTTCTATGTCTACTTGCAACATATACAATAGCTATCATACTAAGATTTGACCTAAGTTAGTTATTTATATCGACCTGCTTTATTTATAGGTCGGCGTTGTGATAATTCCTGATCACTTTACTTCATTTGCTGTTCGCTTATTTGTGTGGTTACTTCGTTTGCTATTAAGGTGAGTTATAGTCCCATTTTTCTACTTTAACTCTTTTGGGATGAGAATACATGCAATTTATTTTATATTTTGGACACAAGTGAAAGTTGATTTAAATTATTCATTGTGAGTTGAACAAAAATATTCCCTAGTCTGGTAACTGTAATCACTGGTTTCTACTAGTGAACGCGAATCCTACGGATAGATCTATCGGGTTTGACAACCCCATTTCGAGCTAGTCGCGCTAGCAATTTATAATCGGAATGTTTAGTACTTTGTATTTTGTTGTAGATACACTTGTTCGGTGTATATTATTTATTGTGTTTGGCAAGGGTAAATAAAGGGTTAAGTGGTTACCAGGTAGCTCACGGAAAATGGAATAATGTTTTATTATATGTTTTCTAGCATATAATTTTGTGGTCCAACGAGGAGTTTTTATGTTTTCAAACATAAATTTTTATGGTTTAAATTAAATATTGTTTGTAATATTAAACCTATAATTCACTCAACATTTTTGTTGACAGTTACTCGCATGTTTTATTCTCAGGTTCATGATTGATTGCTTCCGCTGTGCTTAGAGAGTCTGCATATTTATGATGGCAGCTTTTGTTAAACATTAATTTGCATTCTATTTTGATACATTTAATAGTGGATGTTGTTGACTTTGTTTAGGTCAACTTTTGGTTAAGTAATAGTGTATGGTTTTTCTAAACTTACATATTTTGATAGGTTTCCTTTATAGGAAATCATTTTTAAATAAAGAATGCAAGGTTATTTATTAAATTCATATAGAGTTATGATCAAGCTGTGGGACCAAGATAACGATGGTCGTCAAGTGTACTTTAACGGGTCGTTAAAGTTGGTATCAGAGCCTTGGTTGTAGGGAATTAGGCTGCATTGATGTCGTTACCCGAGTCAATAGGGTGCATTAGAAAGTCTAGTCTACAACCGGAAAACGTCATTCTTGACTTTTAGAGATTCTTGGTACTTTGAAGACATTTTTATGTCATCGTTACTCATATCCATTACTTATGATGTTTTTATCTCTTGTGTTATCCTTAGCACATTGTTTAAGAAATTGTTTTAGAGAAATTGTGTGGAAATCTGAGGTTGATCGCGTGTCCTGACCTCATGTGGTGCTATTGGAATGGAACTATGAATTAGTGAAATATAATGGCGTCAGGCCAACGTGATTATATTACGTTAATTCATAAAGAAGTCCCAATATTGTGACATGAGGAATAGAAAGCGAGTCAAAGAAAATTTTTACACCACTCATAAATTCTGATGTATTACATGGGTAGGGAATATATTCATTATCTTAATTGTTGATATACGAGGAGCTTGTTTTAACTAGATTATCTATTTCATGCTCTATCTTTCATAACTCACTTGTTAGCAACAGCTTCGCTCGGGAACAGTTTTGGCCCAAGGACTTATGTCCTGATAATAGTCAAAACAACATTTAACTCATTGGTTTTGATGACCTCGTAACAATTGTTGGTCAAATGTCGCACGACGATTCAGGTCATTTACTCGATCTTTCACAATCTTACTTCATTTTGTAACCTCTGAAATACAGATACTCTGTTTATCATCGGGAGTTTTACACATTTGTTTAATTGGGTGGTTCTCGCGGATTTATGGACGAATAGAAGTAATGAAATATTTTGTCATGTATACAATTTATAAAATCGTATATGTACGTATGGATTCAAATGAATAAGTTTACCTTAACCTATTTTGATTAGTACATACTAAATTATACCTTCAAAATTATTTTAAAACCACACCTTTATTGAGTTGTTTAATTAAGTCAGATTATTTTATATAAAATGGTACACATTGTACGTACTTCTAAATTACTAAGAACTTCGTTCCGTTTATGTTGTCACATCAAACGTTTAAAGCTTTTTCAAAACTCCTTTGATTAATTTTATCAACTTTTCGCATTACCCTACAGAGTGTCTGGATCACAGTTCTTCTCATCCTCGGTTTAAGGATGAAACTTACCATTAAGTTCATTGATAGAAACTCTTACGCCACTTTGGATGCCGGTTTTATAAAATTTGTTGGAAAGTCTTTGCGCTCATAAAATTTTCCCTCTTATGGTTGGACATGGCCGAAACACGGACCGATAAATCAATTTTCTGAGATACGCTCGGTGGTCACCCTATTGTAGAAAAGGCACTAGGCGGGTTTCTACCCCAACTGTTGTTATAGTGGGTATCATGGATATATATTACACTAGACCGTTTGAGGAGTTACTACTCTCAATATTCGCTGTCAACCGCAACACCCTCGTAAACATCAATCCTAGGATTCAATACTTTGAGGTGCACAAAACTATTTTTGGAGATTCATCCCACCTGGAGTTGGCCATTATTTATAACCCATGATTCGCGTTCTTTTCATCCGCACATAAATTTAAGAATATGGATGAATCCTAGATTTCCTCACTCATTGTACAAGAAAGTACACTCTCGTTGAAATATCACACCTTTCGTACGTCTTCCTTTCAGAAATGTAATGAAAATTTACTTTGAAGTCCATGATCCTCGTTATCTCCTTTGAGAGAATTGCCTTAAATATCTATGCCACTTATGTGACTACTCCATATATTTCTTCCTTCATTGTTGCAACTATATTTCTTTCGTCCCAGTTCGTCCCCTTGGGGAGCTCCTATTTTGTTTGTCAAGAAGAAAGATGGTTCATTCTGATTGTGTATTGATTATCGCAAGTTAAACAAGCGTACTATTAAGAATCGTTACCCTTTTCCGAGAATTGATGATCTGTTCGATCAACTTCAAGGTTCGTCCATTTATTCTAAGATTGATCTTCAATCTGGTTATCACCAATTACGCGCTAGAGAAACTGATATTTCGAAAACCGCTTTCCGTACCCGTTATGGTCACTGCGAATTTCTTATTATGCCGTCTGGATTGACTAACACACCTGCTGTGTTCACGGACCTCATGAACCGTGTGTGCAGACCCTATCTAGACAAATTCGTTATCGTTTTCATCGACGACATCCTTATTTATTCCAAGAGTGATGAAGAGCACGAAGAACATTTGAAGTTGGTGCTTGATTTGTTGAGAAAAGAAGAATAGTACGCTAAGTTCTCTAAGTGTGCTTTCTGGTTAAGAGAAGTTCAATTTCTTGGACATATTATTAGTAAACATGGAATACAAGTTGACCCTGCTAAGATTGAGGCGATTGAAAAGTGGGAAATTTCCGAAAACCCCCACTCAGATTCGTCAGTTTCTAGAGTTGGCAGGTTACTAAAGAATGTTCATTCAAGATTTCTCTCGTATAGCGGAACCTCTGACTGCTTTAACACACAAGGGGAAGAAGTATGAGTGGAAGGATGAACAAGTGACTGCTTTTCAAATTTTGAAGAAGAAGTTGACTACCGCTCTAATATTATCACTACCTGTGGGTAATGATGATTTGTTTATCTATTGTGATGCTTCGTGTCAAGACTTTGGTTGTGTTTTGATGCAACAAAAGAAAGTCATTGCTTACGCGTCACGTCAGTTGAAGATTCGTGAACAGAATTATACAACCCATGATGTAGAATTGGGAGCTGTTGTGTTCGCACTCAAGAATTGGAGACATTACTTTTATGGGGTTAAATGTACAGTGTACACTGATCACAAAAGTCTTCAACATAACTTTGATAAAAGACAGTAGTATATGAGGTAGCGAAGATGGGTGGAATTGTTGAATGGTTTTGATTGTGAACTCCTTTAACCATTCCGGGGAAAGGCCAATGTTGTGGCCATTGCATTAAGTCAAAAAGAGAGAATTGAACCTCGTAGGTTTAGGGCCTTGAATATGACCATTTGAACAAATCTCGCAAGGCAGATTCTTGCAGCTCAACAAGAAGCCTTGAAGGAGAAGAATTTTGTAACGGGAAGGTCCGAGGCTTGAGTAAATAGTTAGAGGTATGAACCGATGGTACTCGGTATTTTGCGAGACATCTTTGGGTTCCGAAATTTTGTGATTTGCGACAACTTATTCTAGATGAAGCTCATAAATCTGGGTACTCTATTCATCCTGGTTCAGGAAAGATGTATCATGATCTTAAGGAGCTGTATTGGTTGCCTAATTTGAAAGCTGATGTGGCTACGTATGTGGCTAAGTGTTTGATCTGTGCTAAGGTTAAAGCTGAACATCAGAAACCGTCTGGACTTTTGGTGCAACCTGATATTCCCGAGTGGAAGTAGGAAGGTATTACAACGGATTTTATTACGAAGTTACTGAGAGTTGTGGGTGGTTATGATACCATTTGGGTGATTGTTGACCGACTCACACAATCAGCTCATTTCTTACCGATTAAGGAAACAGATTCGAAGGAGAAGCTCACTCATTTGTATTTGCAGGAGATTGTTTCTAGACATGGTGTTCCCGTATCTATTATTTCGGACCGAGACAGTCGATTTACATCGAGGTTTTGGCAGTCCTTACAAGATGCTTTGGGGACTAAATTGGATATGAGCACCGCTTATCACCCACAGTCGGATGGTGAGAATGAAAGGACCATCCAAACGTTGAAAGGCCTGTTGAGGGCATGCGAAATTGATTTTGGTAATGGTTGGGATAGATACTTACCGTTGGCTAAATTTTCTTATAACAACAAGTTATCATGCAAGTATTAAAGCTGCACTGTTTGAAGCTCTGTATGGTATGAAGTGTAGGTCTCCTGTCTATTGGAATGAGGTTGGGGATGCTCAACTCACAGGTCCAGAAATTATTCATGAGACTACCGAGGAGATTGTACAGATTAAGGAGAGATTGAATACCGCCAGGAGTCGGCAAAAGAGTTACGCCGATGTTAGAAGGAACGATATTGAATTTCAGGTTGGTGATCGTGTTATGTTGAGGGTATCACCTTGAAAGGGCGTAATACGTTTTGGTAAAAGGGGAAAGTGAATCCTCATTTTGTTGGACCGTTTGAGATTATTGAGAGAGTTGGACCCGTGGCTTATCATTTGAAATTGCCACAAGAACTCAGTACTGTTTATTACGTTTTTCATGTATCGAATTTGAAGAAGTGTTTGGCCAAGGCCGATGAAACTATTCCTCTGGAGGAACTTCATGTTGGTAAGCAACTTCATTTTATTGAGGAACTGTTGAAATTATGGATCGAGAGGTTAAGACTCTTAAGCAGGGTAGAATTCCTATCGTCCGAGTTAGATGGAATGCTAGACGCGGACCCGAGTTCACTTGGGAACGTGAAGATTAGATGAGGCAGAAGTACCCGCATTTGTTCCCAGATGCCGAGTCAACCCCTGCACCTGCTTAAATTTCGGGACAAAATTTCCGTAACGGGAAGGTACTGTAACGACCCTACTTTTTCCGTTATCTTTTACCGTTAACTATTTAACGACCGTTAACTGTTATTCGTGCCACGTCATTTCTATGACCTATATTATTATTTTTGTAATAATATATTAATTATTATGTGTTATATGAATATTTGTAGTCATATCTTTAATTGTACGTTTCTACGTGTCGCGGATTTCTATCCGGCGAATCTTTTCGGTTTTCAAACCAACTGTCGAGCTTTTGGGATTTTTAGTTCTAATTATTTTAAATATGATATTTTAATGTCATATGATCATATTTAGTGTTTATATATTTTATTCGTCGCGTATTTGTTATCTCTCCGAAAAATCAATCGCGTAGTAGCATTTTCGCGTTTCAGGCTTCGTTCGAGCTTTCAGGCCACAAGAAATTGCAAGTAACATAAAAATGGGCCAAGAGGGACCCACCCATGTATGGGGGACGGCCTAAATCTCCCAAGGGAGGGGGAGGACTTGTTTTGCCAATTTCTTGAACTTGATTTAATCTTAAACCTAAATCACTACTTCATTTTTCCAAAACACATTTTATTTTTTTCTCTCTTCCTCTCTTTTTCTCTCCTAGGGCCGCCATTTTTCTCATCCTCATCATCTTCAATTGATCATCATCTAGAGCTTGGATCAAAGGGCTTTTAACATCAACGCGTTCCTCTCGTTCTCTTCTACATGTTCATATCCTTCAATTCTTGATTAGGGTATAAACCCTAACCCTAACTTTTTGATTTTTCTTTAATTTTACTGTTTTTATATGTTATATTGATAGTATGATGATTATATGTTATTGTATTGTTGATAATATGCGTAGAAATGCTCGTTAATTCATGTTTTCGGTTTGATTGATTTGGGACAGCGGTTTGTTTTATTGTTTCTGTAAGCACAACTGATATAAAAGTGAAATTAAAGTGTCTAGATGAGTTCCTCTCATCAATACATTAATTTTAGACTCCGGATTCATGTTATTTCGATTCCCGGAACATAAGTTATGATCAAAATGTTGTTTAATTGAAATTAAAATATGAAAACGAATTGGTACAGGTATGGTCTGACTTTGTGACCATTTTTAGAGTCTTTAGGGTATACTAGTGTGTTAGGATTGATGATTGGATGAACATTCATGTTCGGGTCATCGAAATCCGAGCCACGGATCACCCGTTATGACTAAAACATGTTTTTAAACGGATTAAAGATCCAAATTGAGTAATGGCTGTAAGTCACGACTTGGTGGCTGTTTTTGAGATGTTCTTGAGCACACTAAGGTGTCGGGTGGGTTGGTTAGGCGAAGATATATATAAGACTCGCCGAAAACTGATTCCCGGGGCTCAAGTTATGACCCGATGAACTTTTAATTAAAACTTATGGTTATGAAATAAGACTTATGATATGAATAATGATTTTCATTATTAATAAATTACTTATGATATAAAAGTAATTATTTTAATTTAAGACTTATGATATACATATTTATTATATCATTTATTAATTAATTATGATTAATGAAACTTTAATTAAACTTATGATTAATAATACTTTTATTATTAATGAAAAGTACTTATGGTAAGTATTAAACTTATATTATGAGGTGATTATAATAAGACTTATAATAAGAATTAATTGATTATTTAATTATTATAAGATTTAATTATTATTTAATTATAATTTAATTATTAAATACTTATGATTTAATGATTATAATTAGAAACTTATGATATGATTAATAATTCATTATTAATTAATAATACTTATGATATGATTTAAAACCTATTATTAATTAATAATACTTATATTATGATTAATATTTAATTAATTAATTAAATACTTATGTTATATTAATTATAACATTTAAACTTATGTTAACTTTAAAAATTCATTTTAATTTAATTAAACTTATGTTATGATATAATTATACATATTTACCTTTAATTAACATTATAACTTATGGTATTATTACAACTTACACTTTTAAAATTAATGTTGACTATGTTTGACCAAGGTTGACTTTTGCGTTGACTTTCAGTTGACTTTGACTTTCAGTTGACTTTTGTTGACTTTCTAATTAAGGAAACTTCCCTAACTTAAAAACTTTCTAAAAATAGAAACTTTCTAAATATGGAAACTTTCTAAATTTGGAAACTTTCCAAAAATAGAAACTTTCCTAAAATAGAAACTTTCCAAAAATAGAAACTTTCCTAAAATAGAAACTTTTCAAAAATAGAAACTTTCCAAAAATGGAAACCTGCTAAAAATAGAAACTTTCTAAAAATAGAAAGTGTGTGACCGTACGATGTTCCGATCAAACCGATGCATGTTGAGTGTTGTTCTATGTCTACTTGCAACATATACAATAGCTATCATACTAAGATTTGACCTAAGTTAGTTATTTATATCGACCTGCTTTATTTATAGGTCGGCGTTGTGATAATTCCTGATCACTTTACTTCATTTGCTGTTCGCTTATTTGTGTGGTTACTTCGTTTGCTATTAAGGTGAGTTATAGTCCCATTTTTCTACTTTAACTCTTTTGGGATGAGAATACATGCAATTTATTTTATATTTTGGACACAAGTGAAAGTTGATTTAAATTATTCATTGTGAGTTGAACAAAAATATTCCCTAGTCTGGTAACTGTAATCACTGGTTTCTACTAGTGAACGCGAATCCTACGGATAGATCTATCGGGTTTGACAACCCCATTTCGAGCTAGTCGCGCTAGCAATTTATAATCGGAATGTTTAGTACTTCGTATTTTGTTGTAGATACACTTGTTCGGTGTATATTATTTATTGTGTTTGGCAAGGGTAAATAAAGGGTTAAGTGGTTACCAGGTGGCTCACGAAAAATGGAATAATGTTTTATTATATGTTTTCTAGCATATAATTTTGTGGTCCAACAAGGAGTTTTTATGTTTTCAAACATAAATTTTTATGGTTTAAATTAAATATTGTTTGTAATATTAAACCTATAATTCACTCAACATTTTTGTTGACAGTTACTCGCATGTTTTATTCTCAGGTTCATGATTGATTGCTTCCGCTGTGCTTAGAGAGTCTGCATATTTATGATGGCAGCTTTTGTTAAACATTAATTTGCATTCTATTTTGATACATTTAATAGTGGATGTTGTTGACTTTGTTTAGGTCAACTTTTGGTTAAGTAATAGTGTATGGTTTTTCTAAACTTACATATTTTGATAGGTTTCCTTTATAGGAAATCATTTTTAAATAAAGAATGCAAGGTTATTTATTAAATTCATATAGAGTTATGATCAAGCTGTGGGACCAATATAACGATGGTCGTCAAGTGTACTTTGACGGGTCATTAAAGTTGGTTTCAGAGCCTTGGTTGTAGGGAATTAGGCTGCATTGATGTCGTTACCCGAGTCAATAGGGTGCATTAGAAAGTCTAGTCTACAGCCCGGCCTATAATATATTATTATATGTGATTATTTGTATCGTATTGGTATGTATATTGTTATCATACATACATTCCAATTATGTTCTGAATCCGGGAGGAACTCCCATTCCGACTTAAACGAACTCTCCGACTCATGCGAACTTATCCTTATAAGAACACCTCGGGTAGTGAAACCGAGGGATGTCATTCTTGACTTCTGAAATTCTCGACATTTCTAAGTCATCTGTTATGGTTAAGTATATATAATGTTTGAGTTATATTACGCGAGATGTCATTCTTGACTTCTAAATGCTTGACATTTCAATGTCAGCTATTATGTTTAGGTATATAACATTCTTGTTATATTACGTGCCTTTGTGCCGTTGTGCCTATGTGCTTTGGTTTTTGAACCGGAAAACGTCATTCTTGACTTTTAGAGATTCTTGGTACTTTGAAGACATTTTTATGTCATCGTTACTCATATCCATTACTTATGATGTTTTTATCTCTTGTGTTATCCTTAGCACATTGTTTAAGAAATTGTTTTAGAGAAATTGTGTGGAAATCTGAGGTTGATCGCGTGTCCTGACCTCATGTGGTGCTATTGGAATGGAACTATGAATTAGTGAAATATAATGGCGTCAGGCCAACGTGATTATATTACGTTAATTCATAAAGAAGTCCCAATATTGTGACATGAGGAATAGAAAGCGAGTCAAAGAAAATTTTTATCTTGATTATATTACGTTAATTCATAATCAATCCACAGTTAGATGTACAGAAATAAATCGATATATATTATCTTGAATCAATCCACGACCCAGTGTATACACGTCTCAGGCTAGATCACAACTCAAAATATATATATTTTTGGAATCAACCTCAACCCTGTATAGCTAACTCTAACATTACTGCATATAGAGTGTCTATGGTTGTTCCAAATAATATATATACATGGGTCGATATGATATGTTAAAACATTTGAATACGTGTCTATGGTATTCCAAGATTACATAATATATTAGAATACATGTATAATACAATATAAGTTAGCTAGGATATGATTTGTATAGATTTGTTAAACATTTTCTGTAGCTAAAAAGATCAAAAATATCCAATCTTGTTTTACCCATAACTTCTTCATTTTAAATCCGTTTTGAGTGAATCAAATTGCTATGGTTTCATATTGAACTCTAATTTAAGAAACCAAACAGAAAAAGTATAGGTTTATAGTCGGAAATTTAAGTTACATGTCAATTACTAAAGAGGTAGTCATTTCCGTCGAAAGAACGACATCTTGATGACCATTTTGAAAAACATACTTTCACTTTGAGTTTAACCAAGAATTTTGGATATAGTTTCATGTTCATATGAAAAATTATTTTCTCAGAAGAACAACTTTTAAATCAAAGTTTATCATAGTTTTTAATTATTCAAACCAAAACAGCCCCCGGTTTCACTACGACGGCGTATATCCGATTTTATGGTGTTCATCGTGTTTTCATGTTTTAAATCATTAAGTTAGCATATCATATAGATATAGAATATGTGTTTAGTTGATTTTAAAAGTCAAGTTAGAAGGATTAACTTTTGTTTGCGAACAAATTTAGAATTAACTAAACTATGTTCTAGTGATTACAAGTTTAAACCTTCGAATAAGATAGCTTTATATGTATGAATCGAATGATGTTATGAACATCATTACTACCTCAAGTTTTCTGGATAAAACTACTGGAAATGAGAAAAATGGATCTAGTGTCAAAGGATCCTTGGATGGCTTGAAAGTTCTTGAAGCAGAATCATGACACGAAAACAGTTCAAGTAAGATTTTCACTCGAAATAAGATTGTTATAGTTGTAGAAATTGAATCAAAGTTTGAATATGAATATTACTTGAATTAGAAAGATAACCTACTGTAAATAACAAAGGTTCCTTGATCTTAGATGATTACTTGAAATGGATTAGAAAGCTTGGAAGTAGACTTGCAAACTTGGAAGTATTCTTGATTTTTATGAAACTATACTTATGGAATTTAGGAAGAACACTTAGAATTTTAAGATGGAACTTGAGAGAGATCAATTAGATGAAGAAAATTGAAGAATGAAAGTGTTTGTAGGTGTTTTTGGTCGTTGGTATTTGGATTAGATATAAAGGATATGTAATTTTATTTTTATGTAAATAAGTCATGAATGATTACTAATAGTTTTGTAATTTTATGAG
Source organism: Rutidosis leptorrhynchoides (assembly GCF_046630445.1). Lineage (NCBI taxonomy): Eukaryota > Viridiplantae > Streptophyta > Magnoliopsida > Asterales > Asteraceae > Rutidosis > Rutidosis leptorrhynchoides. Next base: position 205,587,836 of record NC_092338.1, on the reverse strand, counting down.
ATATTTCATGCTAGTTTCCAAATGATGGTTCCCACATGTGTTAGGTGACTCACATGGGCTGCTAAGAGCTGATCATTGGAGTGTATATACCAATAGTACATACATCTAAAAGCTGTGTATTGTACGAGTACGAATACGGGTGCATACGAGTAGAATTGTTGATAAAACTGAACGAGGATGTAATTGTAAGCATTTTTTTAAGTAGAAGTACTTTGATATGTATCTTGAAGTCTTTCAAAAGTGTAAGAATACATATTAAAACACAACATGTATATACATTCTAATGGAGTCGTTAAGTCTTCGTTAGTCGTTACATGTAAGTGTTGTTTTGAAACCTTTAAGTTAACGATCTCAATTAATGTTGTTAACCCAATGTTTATTATATCAAATGAGATGTTAAATTATTATATTATAATGATATTATGATGTATGAATATCTCTTAATATGATATATACATTAAAATATCGTTACAACGATAATCGTTACATATAAGTCTCGTTTCGTAATTCTTGAGATAAGTCTCGTTTCGTAATTCTTGAGTTAGTAGTCTTGTTTTTACATATGTAGTTCATTGTTAACACACTTAATGATATATTTAAATATCATTTTATCATGTTAAATATAATGTATCAATATCTTAATATGATACATATATATTTAGTAGACGTTATCATAACGATAATCGTTATATATATCATTTCGAGTTTCTTAACTTAGTAATCTCATTTCTTATGTATATCACACATTGTTAATATACTTAGTGAGATAATTACTCATCATAATCTCATGTCAACCATATATATATGTCTATATATACCACAACATGTAGTTTTTACAATTTTGTAACGTTCGTGAATCGTGGGTCAACTTGGGTGGTCAAATGTCTACATGAAACCAATTTCAATTAATCAACTCTTAACGAGTTTGATTGCTTAACATGTTGGAAACACTTAATCATGTAAATATCAAATTCATTTAATATATAAAAACATGGAAAAGTTCGGGTCACTACAGTACCTACCCGTTAAATAAATTTCGTCCCGAAATTTTAAGCAGTTGGAGGTGTTGACGTATCTTCTGGAAATAAGTGTGGGTATTTCTTCTTCATCTGATCTTCTCGTTCTCAGGTGAGATCTTCTTTAGCAAAACATTTCGAGCATTCCATCGAACCTTAACAATCGGTATCTTGTTTTGCTTAAGTCTCTTAACCTCACGATCCATTATTTCGACGGGTTCTTCAATGAATTGAAGTTTTTCATTGATTTGGATTTCGTCCAACGGAATAGTGAGATCTTCTTTAGCAAAACATTTCTTAAAATTCAAGACGTTGAAAGTGTTATGTATAGCCGCGAGTTGTTGAGGTAGCTCCAGTTGGTAAGCTACTGGTCCGACACGATCTATAATCTTGAATGGTCCAATGTACCTAGGATTTAGTTTCCCCCGTTTACTAAATCGAACAACGCCTTTCCAAGGTGAAACCTTAAGCATGACCATTTCTCCAATTTCAAACTCTATACCTTTTCTTTTACTGTCCGCGTAGGTCTTTTGTCGACTCTGGGCCGTTTTCAATCGTTGTTGAATTTGGATGATTTTCTCGGTAGTTTCTTGTATTATCTCCGGACCCTATAATCTGTCTATCCCCCACTTCATTCCACAAATCGGAGACCAACACTTTCTACCATAAAGTGCCTCAAACGGTGCCATCTCAATACTAGAATGATAACTGTTGTTGTAGGAAAATTCTGCTAACGGTAGGTGTCGATCCCAACTGTTTCCGAAATCAATAACACATGCTCGTAGCATGTCTTCAAATGTTTGTATCGTCCTTTCGCTCTGCCCATTAGTTTGTGGATGATAGGCAGTACTCATGTCTAGACGAGTCCCCAATGCTTGTTGCAATGTCTGCCAGAACCTTGAAACAAATCTACCATCCCTATCAGAGATAATAGAGACGGGTATTCCATGTATGGAGACAACCTCCTTCAAATACAATCGCGCCAACTTCTCCATTTTGTCATCTTCTCTCATTGGCAGGAAGTGTGCAGACTTGGTGAGACGATCAACTATTACCCAAATAGTATCATAACCACTTGTAGTCCTTGGCAATTTAGTAATGAAATCCATGGTAATGTTTTCCCATTTCCATTCCGGAATTTCAGGTTGTTGTAGTAGACCTGATGGTTTCTGATGTTCAGCTTTGATCTTAGAACACGTCAAACATTCTCCTACATATTTAGTAATATCGGCTTTCATACCCGGCCATCAAAAGTGTTTCTTGAGATCTTTATACATCTTCCCCGCTCCAGGATGTATTGAATATCTGATTTTATGTGCTTCTTTAAGTACCATTTCTCTCACATCTTCAAACCTTGGTACCCAAATTCTATCAGCCCTATATCGGGTTTCGTCTTCCCGAATATTAAGATGTTTCTCTGATCCTTTGGGTATCTCATTCTTCAACTATCCTTCTTTTACAACCCCCTGTTGCGCCTCCTTTATTTGAGTAGTAAGGTTAGTACGAATAATTATATTCATAGCTTTTACCCGTATAGGTTCTCTGTCCTTTCTACTCAAAGCGTCGGCTACCACATTCGCCTTCCCCGGGTGGTATCGAATCTCAAAATCATAATCATTCAACAGTTCAATCCACCTGCGTTGTCTCATATTCAGTTGCTTCTGATTAAATATATGTTGGAGACTTTTGTGGTCGGTATATATAATACTTTTGACTCCATATAAATAATGCCTCCAAGTCTTTAATGTAAAAACAACAGCACCCAATTCCAAATCGTGAGTTGTATAATTTTGCTCGTGAATCTTCAATTGTCTAGACGCATAAGCAATCACCTTCGTTCGTTGCATTAATACACAACCGAGACCTTGCTTTGATGCGTCACAATAAATCACAAAATCATCATTCCCTTCAGGCAATGACAATATAGGTGTCGTAGTCAGCTTTTTCTTCAATAACTGAAACGCCTTCTCTTGTTCATCTTTCCATTCAAATTTCTTCCCTTTATGCGTTAATGCAGTCAAGGGTTTTGCTATTTTGGAGAAATCTTGGATGAATCTTCTGTAGTAACCAGCCAATCCTAAAAATTGACGTATATGCTTCGGAGTTTTTGGGGTTTCCCACTTTTCAACGGTTTCGATCTTTGTCGGGTCCACCTGGATACCTTCTTTGTTCACTATGTGACCGAGGAATTGAACTTCTTCCAACCAAAATGCACACTTTGAAAACTTAGCGTACAGTTTTTCTTTCCTCAATACTTCTAGCACTTTTCTCAAATGTTCTTCGTGCTCTTGATCATTCTTTGAGTAAATAAGTATGTCATCGATGAAAACAATGACAAACTTGTCAAGATATGGCCCACACACTCAGTTCATAAGGTCCATGAACACAGCTGCTGCGTTAGTCAATCCAAACGGCATAACCATAAACTCGTAATGACCATAACGCGTCCTAAAAGCAGTTTTTGGAATATCTTCCTCCTTTACTCGCATTTGATGATATCCAGAACGTAAATCGATTTTTAAATAAACCGACGAGCCTTGTAGTTGATCAAATAAGTCGTCAATTCTCGACAGTGGATAACGGTTTTTGATGGTAAGTTTATTCAACTCTCTGTAGTCATTACACAACCTAAATGTACCATCCTTCTTCTTGACAAACAAAACAGGAGCTCCCCATGGTGATGTGCTTGGTCGAATAAAACCACGTTCTAATAGTTCTTGCAGTTGGCTTTGCAGTTCTTTCATCTAGCTGTGTGCGAGTCTGTAAGGAGCACGAGCTATTGGTGCAGCTCCTGGTACAAGATCTATTTGAAATTCAACAGATCGATGTGGAGGTAGTCCCGGTAATTCTTTCAAAAATACATCGGGAAATTCTTTTGCGACGGGAACATCATTGATGCTCTTTTCTTCAGTTTGTACTTTCTCGACGTATGCTAGAACAGCATAGCAACCTTTTCTTATTAGTTTTTGTGCCTTCAAATTACTAATAAGATGTAGCTTCATGTTGCCCTTTTCTCCGTACACCATTAAGGGTTCTCCTTCTTCTCGTACAATGCGAATTGCATTTTTAAACATACGATCTCTGCTTTCATCTCCTTCAGCCAGTCCATGCCAACTATTACATCAAAACTCCCTAACTCTACTGGTATCAAATCAATCTTAAATATTTCGCTACCCAATTTAATTTCTCGATTCCGGCATATATAATCTGCTGAAATTAATTTACCGTTTGCTAATCCGAGTAAAAATTTACTATCCAACGGTGTCAATGGACAACTTAATTTAGCACAAAAATCTCTACTCATATAGCTTCTATCCGCACCCGAATCAAATAAAACATAAGCAGATTTATTGTCAATAAGAAACGTACCCGTAACAAGCTCCGAGTCTTCCTGTGCCTCTGCCACATTAATATTGAAAACTCTTCCGCGGCCTTGTCCATTCGTATTCTCCTAGTTCGAGAAATTTCTAATAATGTGGCCCGGTTTTCCACATTTATAACAAACTACATTGGCATAACTTGCTCCGACACTACTTGCTCCGCCATTACTCGTTCCGAAACCATTTGTTCCTTTCGTTCTATTAACCCCTGGTCCGTAGACCTCACACTTCACCGCGCTATGACCATTTCTTTTACACTTGTTGCAAAATTTAGTGCAAAACCCTGAGTGATACTTTTCACACATTTGGCATAGCTGCTTCTGATTGTTGTTGTTGTTGCGGTTGTTATTGTTGTTGGGATGATTGTTGTAGTTGTTGTTGTTGTTGTTGTTGTGCCGTTTGTTGTAGTTGCGATTGATGTTGCGATTGTTGGGATAGTTGTTGTTGTTTTGGTGACTCTTATCACCGTTTTTCTCTCACTTTCTTTTGACTAGCTTCACGTTGGCCTATTCGGCCGCCTGTTCTTTAATTCTTCCTCAATTTGGTTCACTAGTTTGTGAGCCATTCTACATGCCTTTTGTATGGGGGCAGGCTCGTGTGAACTTATATCTTCTTGGATTCTCTCCAGTAACCCTTTCACAAATGCGTCGATATTCTCTTCCTCATCTTCGAATGCTCTCGGACACAATAGGCACAATTCTGTGAATCGTCTTTCGTACGAAGTAATATCGAATCCATGTGTTCGTAACCCTCTAAGTTCTGACTTGAGCTTATTGACCTCGGTTCTGGGATGGTACTTCTCGTTCATCAAGTGCTTGAATGCTGACCACGGTAGCGCGTAAGCAGCATCTTGTCCCACTTGCTCTAGATAGGCATTCCACCATGTTAACGCAATACCTGTGAAGGTATGTGTAGCGTACTTCACTTTATCTCCTTTAGCACACTTACTTATGGCAAACACCGATTCAACTTTCTCGGTCCACCGTTTCAATCCGATTGGTCCTTCGGTCCCATCAAATTTTGAAGGTTTGCAGGCAGTGAATTCCTTGTAGGAGCATCCTACACGATTTTTTGCGCCGTTAGCTGTATTGCTAGATTCAGAGTTATTGTTGGTATGTAGCGTGGCCTGTACTACGGCTATGTTTGAAGCAAGAAAGGCACGAAATTCCTCTTCGCTCATATTCAAGGTGTGTCGAGTAGTCGGTGCCATTTCCTTCAAAATAGTCAAATGAAACAAGTTAATCATATAGAATATTAAGAGTAGTCAATAGTATCTCGTAGCATAATATGAACTCATTTATAAAAGCTTTTTCTTCATATTAGTGTTTTATAAGTTTAAATTCGGGTACTACCTACCCGTTAATTTCATACTTAGTAGCTAATATACGATTCAACTACTACAATTCCATATGAAAAACTGATTATAATAATATATCACATACAAATATTCTTCAAACTTACAACTTCGCTATATTACATATAACATGAAATATAGTACACTATGATACAGGACAGTTTTGAAGATAAATCTAGTTAATACGCAAGTTGTTCAGCAAAGGAAATAAAGACACGTAATTCATAAGTCCAGAAACAAGTCATGCATTCTGGTTTTACTAAGACGACTTCCCATCCTTGGTCTTGTGGAAAATAACCGTTATGACCATTGGCTAGGCAGCATGTTGTAATGTCGTCAAAAGGACGAGGGTTTCGTAATGTCCAACAGCCCCGTAATAATCTAAAAACCATGTTTCTCACCCCAACTACTGAATCCGTCACTTGTGGGAAAGTTTTATTTAAAAGCTGCAATCCGATATTCTTTTTCTCACTTTGGTAAGAAGCGAACATCACTAACCCGTAAGCATAACATGCTTCTTTATGTTGCATGTTAGAAGCTCTTTCTAATTCACGAAATCCTATGTTGGGATATGTTGAGTCAAAATAGGTTCTTAACCCGTAGAGTAAAATTGCATTTGGGTTCCCCGTATTTAACGCTTTAAAGAAGACACGGCGTAACTTAAAGTCTCCCCAATGTGATATACCCCACCTATCAAAGGAAAGCCTTTTATAAACTAAGGCATTTCTGGAAAGTCTTTCAAATGTTTGACAAGTTAATTTCGCCATAACTAAATGTGCTGATGAATTCTGACCGACTCTAGACAAGATTTCCTCAATCATATCCTCTGGTAGGTCTTCTAAAATATTTGGTTGTCTACCCTTAATGTCCGTTTTGTTTTTATACTGTAAAATAGACAAGGATTAGATTCGTAATAACAAACAATACAAGCAATTTTTACATAGAACATAAAAGTACAAGCACACTACAATACATTTATTACACAACATGCTCACACCCCTCTAATCTGAATAACTGGTTTCTTCTTCTTCGAACTTGGTTATTTTTTCTAATCTTCTAGGGATATATGATGTTCCTCTAATACGAGTCCTCGTTTTCCACATTGGTTTAGAAAAACCTGGTGGTTTAGAGGTTCCCGTATTATTGTCACGATATTGAAAATACAGGTGTTGACGGTACATATAAAGTTCATCGGGGTCGGAATCAGATTTCTCTATTTTGATGCCTTTTCCCTTATTATTTTCTTTTGCCTCATTAAATTGGGTTGGGGTAATTTCTATAACATCATCGGAATCCTCATCAGGATCCGATTCATCGAAAAATTGGTAATTTTCCCAATATTTTGCTTCCTTAGCTGAAACACCATTGACCATTATTAACTTTGGTCCATTGGCTGAGGATTTTCTTTTATTTGACCGATTTTCTGTGGTTCCTACTATTCCTCCCTCCGGAACCTCTTCTTCTTCCGGTTCCTCTTCTTCTGGTTCCTCTTCTTCCGGTTCCATTTCCTCTTCTTCCGATTCTTCGGGAACTTTTGAATCTTGCCAATATATATTCGACTCTTTGTTATTATTAGGTGAGTCAATGGGATTTGTGCTAGAGGTAGACATCTATCACACAATATCAAACATGTTAAGAGATTAATATATCACATAATATTTACATGTTAATAATATATAGTTTCCAACAAAAATGTTAAGCAATCATTTTTTAAGAAAACACGGTCGAAGTCCAGACTCACTAATGCATCCTGACAAACTCGATAAGACACACTAATGCAAATTTTCTGGTTCTCTAAGATCAACGCTCGGATACCAACAGAAATGTCCCGTTCATATTGATTATAAACGTTCCATATTAATTGATTTCGTTGCGAGGTTTTGACCTCTATATGAGACGTTTTTCAAAGACTGCATTCATTTTTAAAACAATCATAACCTTTATTTTATCAATAAAGGTTTTAAAAGCATTACGTAGATTATAAAATAATGATAATCTAAAATATACTGTTTACACATGACCATTACATAATAATTTACAATAAAAATATATTACATCGACATATGTTTCTTGAATGCAGTTTTTACACAATATCATACAAACATGGACTACAAATCTTGTCCTTATTTTAGTATGCAACAACGGAAGCTCTTAGTATTCACCTGAGAATAAACATGCTTTAAACGTCAACAAAAATGTTGGTGAGTTATAGGTTTAACCTATATATATCAAATCGTAACAACAGACCACAAGATTTCATATTTCAATACACATCCTATACATAGAGATAAAAATCATTCATATGGTGAACACCTGGTAACCGACATTAACAAGATGCATATATAAGAATATCCCCATCATTCCGGGACACCCTTTGGATATGATATAAATTTTGAAGTACTAAAGCATCCGGTACTTTGGATGGGGTTTGTTAGGCCCAATAGATCTATCTTTAGGATTCGCGTCAATTAGGGTGTCTGTTCCCTAATTCTTAGATTACCAGACTTAATAAAAAGGGGCATATTCGATTTTGATAATTCAACCATAGAATGTAGTTTCACGTACTTGTGTCTATTTTGTAAATCATTTATAAAACCTGCATGTATTCTCATCCCAAAAATACTAGATTTTAAAAGTGGGACTATAACTCACTTTCACAGATATTTCCTTTCTCGGAAATAAGACTTGGCCACCGATCGATTCACGAACCTATACAAATATGTACATATATATCAAAGTATGATCAAAATATAATTACAACCATTTTTATTATGTTTTAAAGATTTGAGTGTATTAAGTCAGGTGTCCTCGTTAATAACCTATAACTAGTTGTTCACAGTTAGATGTACAGAAATAAATCGATATATATATTATCTTGAATCAATCCACAACCCAGTGTATACACGTCTCAGGATAGATCATAACTCAAAGTATATATATTTTTGGAATCAACCTCAACCCTGTATAGCTAACTCCAACATTACTGCATATAGAGTGTCTATGGTTGTTCCAAATAATATATATATACATGGGTCGATATGATATGTCAAAACATTTGCATACGTGTCTATGGTATCCCAAGATTACATAATATATTAGAATACATGTATAATACAATATAAGTTAGCTAGGATATGATTTGTATAGATTTGTTAAACATTTCCCGTAGCTAAAAAGATCAAAAATATCCAATCTTGTTTTACCCATAACTTCTTCATTTTAAATCCGTTTTGAGTGAATCAAATTGCTATGATTTCATATTGAACTCTAATTTAAGAATCCAAACAGAAAAAGTATAGGTTTATAGTCGGATATTTAAGTTACATGTCAATTACTAAAGAGGTAGTCATTTTCGTCGAAAGAACGACATCTTGATGACCATTTTGAAAAACATACTTTCACTTTGAGTTTAACCAAGATTTTTGGATATAGTTTCATGTTCATATGAAAAATCATTTTCCCAGAAGAACAACTTTTAAATCAAAGTTTATCATAGTTTTTAATTATCCAAACCAAAACAGCCCCCGGTTTCACTACGATGGCTTATATCCGATTTTATGGTGTTCATCGTGTTTCCAGGTTTTAAATCATTAAGTTAGCATATCATATAGATATAGAACATGTGTTTAGTTTATTTTAAAAGTCAAGTTAGAAGGATTAACTTTTGTTTGCGAACAAGTTTAGAATTAACTAAACTATGTTCTAGTGATTACAAGTTTAAACCTTCGAATAAGATGGCTTTATATGTATGAATCGAATGATGTTATGAACATCGTTACTACCTGAAGTTTTCTGGATAAAACTACTGGAAATGAAAAAAATGGATCTAGCTTCAAAGGATCCTTGGATGACTTGAAAGTTCTTGAAGCAGAATCATGACACGAAAACAGTTCAAGTAAGATTTTCACTCGAAATAAGATTGTTATAGTTGTAGAAATTGAATCAAAGTTTGAATATGAATATTACCTTGAATTAGAAAGATAAACTACTGTAAATAACAAAGGTTCCTTGATCTTAGATGATTACTTGGAATGGATTAGAAAGCTTGGAAGTAGACTTGCAAACTTGGAAGTATTCTTGATTTTTATGAAACTATACTTATGGAATTTATGAAGAACACTTAGAACTTGAAGATGGAACTTGAGAGAGATCAATTAAATGAAGAAAATTTAAGAATGAAAGTTTTTGTATATGTTTTTGGTCGTTGGTATATGAATTAGATATAAAGGATATGAAATTTTGTTTTCATGTAAATAAGTCATGAATGATTACTAATATTTTTGTAATTTTATGAGATATTTTATGCTAGTTGCCAAATGATGGTTCCCACATATGTTAGGTGACTCACATGGACTGCTAAGAGCTGATCATTGGAGTGTATATACCAATAGTACATACATCTAAAAGCTGTGTATTGTACGAGTACGAATATGGGTGCATACGAGTAGAATTGTTGATGAAACTGAACGAGGATGTAATTGTAAGCATTTTTGTTAAGTAGAAGTACTTTGATATGTGTCTTGAAGTCTTTCAAAAGTTTAAGAATACATATCAAAACACAACATGTATATACATTCTAATGGAGTCGTTAAGTCTTCGTTAGTCGTTACATGTAAGTGTTGTTTTGAAACCTTTAAGTTAACGATCTCAATTAACGTTGTTAACCCAATGTTTATTATATCAAATGAGATGTTAAATTATTATATTATCATGATATTATGATGTATGAATATCTCTTAATATGATATATACATTAAAATATCGTTACAACGATAATTGTTACATATAAGTCTCGTTTCGTAATTCTTGAGTTAGTAGTCTTGTTTTTACATATGTAGTTCATTGTTAACACACTTAATGATATATTTAAATATAATTTTATCATGTTAAATATAGTGTATCAATATCTTAATATGATACATATATATTTAGTAGACGTTATCATAACGATAATCGTTATATATATCATTTCGAGTTTCTTAACTTAGTAATCTCATTTATTTTGTATATCACACATTGTTAATATACTTAGTGGGATACTTACTCATCATAATCTCATGTCAACCATATATATATGTCTATATATACCACAACATGTAGTTTTTACAATTTTGTAACGTTCGTGAATCGCCGGTCAACTTGGGTGATCAATTGTCTATATGAAACTTATTTCATTTAATCAAGTTTTAACAAGTTTGATTGCTTAACACGTTGGAAACATTTAGTCATGTAAATATCAATCTCAATTAATATATATAAACATGGAAAAGTTCGGGTCACTACATATGCAAGATATTTACTTGCATCAACTGACTAAAACCCATGAGCTTAATTAAGTGATCTTACTGTTAAAAATGATTAGTGAGCCCTAACTATTATAATCAAGATACTTTGTATTTCTTATGAATCATTAACATTACATAACACATGAATATATAAAATGCTAAACCCTAACAATATAAAAGGGCTAGGCCCAACTGCTAAATAAACGGGCTAAGATAGAATGGCTAACATCCCCCGGCAGTTGGAGCGGGAGTATGACGGACACTCAAACTGGAGCTGAACTCGTCGAATAGAGCAAATGGAAGGCCTTTGGTGAAGATGTCTGCAAACTGATATCTGGATGGAACATGTAGAACCCGGACATGTTCCTGTGTAACTAAATCTCTCACAAAATGAATGTCTATCTCAATGTGTTTGGTCCGCTGATGTTGGACCGGATCAGATGCAAGGTAGACAGAGCTAACATTATCACAGTAAACTAGTGTAGCAGAGGTGAGAGGACAGTGAAGCTCACGAAGAAGATTACGTATCTAACATGTCTCAGCAACAGCATTGGTAACTCCTCGATATTCTGCCTCGGCACTGGAGCGAGAAGGAGTAAGTTGCCGCTTCGGAGACCAAGAGAGTAGATTGTTGCCAAGGAAGACACAATACCCAGAAGTGGAGCGCCTGGTGGTAGAGCAACCGACCCAGTCAGCGTCAGAGTAAGCAACCAAAGTGTTAGGGGACGATGCATATAACTGTAGTCCCATGTCAAGAGTCCCCTGAACATAACGACCAATTCGCTTGAGAGCATGTAAGTGTTGCTCCCGCGGGTCGTGCATGAAAAGAAAAATCTGCTGAACTGCATAGGAGATGTCTGGACGAGTGAAGGTGAGATACTGTAATGCACCTGCAAGGCTACGATATAAATTCGGGTCCTGCATAGAGGGACCGTGGGCAGTGAGCTTGGCGCCCGGCTCAACAGGGGTCCTGCACGGTTGACAAGAAGTCATATCGGCTCGCTCAAGAATCTATATGGCATACTGCTTTTGAGACAAGAACATACCAGTAGCAGTACGCGATGCTGAGATGCCAAGAAAATAATTCAGGGCTCCTAAGTCAGTCATGGCGAATTCCTTATGTAAAGATAGTATAATCCTCTGAAGCAAGCTAGTGGAGGATGCTGTCAACACAATGTCATCCACATATAATAGGAGGTAAGCAATGTCGGATCCCTGTCGATAAATAAATAAAGAAGTATCACATCGGCTGTGGTGGAATCCAAGGCGCTGAGCATATCCGGCAAAGCGCTGAAACCATGCGCGCGGGGCCTGTTTGAGGCCATATAAAGATTTCTGCAGTAAGCAGACATGATCGGGATATCTAGGATCCCGAAATCCCGGAGGCTGATGCATGTAAACTGTCTCAGACAGCTGACCATGAAGAAATGCATTCTTGACATCTAGCTAATGAACATGCTAGTGTCGAGAAATCGCTAAACTGAGAACTGTGCGTATAGTTGCCGGTTTGACCACCGGACTGAATGTCTCATCACAATCAACACCAATCTGCTGGTTGCGGCCATTAGCAACAAGTCGCGCCTTATACCTGCTTAAGTTACCATATGCATTAAACTTATGCTTAAATAACCACATGGAGCGAATTATGTTCGTGTCCGATGGGCGAGGCACAAGTTTCCAAGTACTATTGTTAATTAAAGCATTATATTCGTCAGTCATAGCTTGTTTCCAGTTGGGGTCATGGAGTGTGTCAGGGTAAGAACGGGGAATGGGAGATATAACATATGTGTGGAGGTTAAGTCGTTGGACAGGTTTTGTAGTACCGAGGCGTGTACGTGTAATCAGAGGGTGAGTAGACTGAGAGGTAGTAGAGGTGGAAGCTTCAGTGGGAGGAGGTTGTGTCTCAGGAAGAGAGGTAGTAGTGGGATGCGTATTATCAGTAGCCTCATGTGGAGGAAACTGTGTCTCTGGAGCAGGAGGAGATTCGGAGAGATGGAAGGAGCGGGAAAAGAGATTGGGAGGAGGATCAAGAAAGTCGTAAGAGGGAGGCTGAGTCGGTGTCATAAAGCCGAAAAGGAAAGATGTCTCGTCGAAGGTGACATGGCGAGATAGAATGATTTTATTTGTAGTCAAGTCAAGGCAGCGATAGCCCCGATGGTTTGAAGGATAGCCGAGAAAGATGCAGGGATTGGATTGAGGCGCGAGTTTATTTGTGGTATTAAGGTGGGGATAGCAAAGGCATCCGAAGACGCGGAGATTGGTGTACACGGGTTTTTGTTGGTAGAGACGGGTGTGTGGTATTTCATGATTAATTGCGGAAGAGGGAAGAATATTAAGAAGATAAGCGGCCATGTAGAGAGCTTCCACCCAATAGATTGGCGGAAGATGAGCTTGAAAGAGAAGAGTGCGGATGAGGTTATTAATGGTGCGGAGCATGCATTCAGACTTTCCATTTTGTTGAGATGTATGAGGACAAGAAAAGCGGAATTGAATGCCATGGGTTTGTAGGAGTTGATGGAAGGCAGTGTTATCGAATTCGCCGCCGTTGTCACATTGGAATGCTTTTATCTCTTGCTTAAACTGAGTTTGTACAAAGGTGCAGAATTGGATAAATTTAGTTAGTGCTTCAGATTTATTTCGTAACGGAAAAACCCATACATAATGCGTATAATGATCAAGAAAAATAATATAATATTTTAAACCACTAATGCTAGAAACGGAAGAAGTTCATAAATCAGAATGAATAATATCAAAAGGCGCAGTAACATTAGTGCTAGAAATAGAAAAGGGAAGACGAACATGTTTGCCAAGTTGACACTCATGGCACAAAACATGGGACATAGTTTTATTACAGATAATATCTTTATTGGAAAGTAGTTTGCGAAAAACATCATGCCCTGGATGACCAAGACGTTGATGCCATGTAACCGGACTAATAGTGAGAGCATGATGAGGGGATGGTGAAGTGACAGAGTAAAGATCACCGGTGCTGTCACATCGGAGAAGAAGACGACGCGTCAGATAATCCTTCACGGAAAATCCAAAAGGATCAAATTCAACAGAGACAATATTATCACGAGTAAATTGACGAACAGAAATGAGATTTTTTACAATATTTGGGGTAACGAGAACATTATGTAAATGTAAGGGTTTGTGAACATTAGGTAACAAGCTATGACCGGTGTTGGTAACGGGAATAGTGTTCCCGTTACCTACGGCGGCTGACGGATATTTGCAATTATTAAAAATTATACTAAGATTATTAATGCAGGAGGTAAGATGAGTGGATGCAACAGTATCCATGTGCCAAGCTGCTGAACCAAGATTCTCTAAAGTGGTGTTGAATGCGTGTGGTATTTGAGCTTCCCGACTAGTAGAAGGTGGTAGCCCAAGGATAGAATATTGTTGGGTTGTTGGATAGGTGTGGGCATGTTGTACATGTCCTAAGCCATATTGGGCTAGCAACTTATTTTGGTCTTCAATAATATTAAGTAGCTTAGCCTGCGTTGAACTACTAGATTGTTGCCGAATTCTATTGTCATCGTTCACCATAGCTAATAACTAAAAAAGGAATTAAATATGATATAAAATTTGTAATATGCTTCTGATGAAATCCTTGTTGTGACAACCCAGAAATTTCCGACCAAATTTAAACTTGATCTTTATATGTTTCCGACACGATAAGCAAAGTCTGAAATGTTGAATCTCAAAAATTTTAAACTATGTTCATACATTCATTTAACCTCGACCAAACTCCGACGATTCACGAACCATTATATAAATGGATATGATTGTATATATATATATTATATATGTATGTATATGTGTGTATATATATATATATATATATATATATATATATATATATATATATATATATATATATATATATATATATATATATATATATATATTATAACTTGAAAATATTAACCAAGTATTAAACGTATAATACTTTACAAGAACGTATTTGTTTCAATATGATTATCGACGGAATTAGAAGATAATATCAAATGATTGATTTATCAGATACATTATATGATTACGAGTCTCTGTTGAGAGGTCCACTTTGATTTAGGAAATCCTTTCCTTTTTAACGGTATTCGGAATAATTCGTAAAGTGATTTACATGTAAGAACAAAAGTGTCAATTAACGAAAACTAGACAAGGGTTAGTGGAGATCTCTGTTTGATTTCCAATTCATGTTTTACCATAGATTCCTCTTTATTTTGATAAGGTAACTATTTAACTTTCATATTATTTAATGTAAAAATAAGAACGTAGAATGTAAATAACTTAGATGTTGGGTATCAACAAGTTAAGTAAATTAGCCATTGGACTTTATCCTACGTTTCACCAACAAATGGTAATTTAAAAACATGAAATCCATTAGGCTTTATATGAGACTACTTTCCTAGAACATTTTACGATATGACGAATTCTATTAATATAACCTCTTAATGAAATGAACTCTAATATAATTGCTTTAAAAAAACTAAACGTTATAGTGTTTATTTGATTTAACTTCAAACGTACGAAAACGTTTTTGAGATAAATGAACTTTAGGATATTTTTATATAAAAACTAATTAAGATTTGATATTATAAACGATAACCTTACAAGTATATATATATACATATATATATATATATATATATATATATATATATATATATATATATATATATATATATATATATATATATGTGTGTGTGTGTGTGTGTGTGTGTGTGTGTGTGTGTGTGTGTGTGTGTGTGTGTGTAATGAACAATCTATTTTACAAAAACAATATTATATATTTCAAAATGTATCATTAGGAAATGTCTATATATGTATATGTATATATATATATATATATATATATATGTGTGTGTGTGTGTGTGTGTGTGTGTGTGTGTGTGTGTGTGTGTGTGTAATGAACAATCTATTTTACAAAAACAATATTATATATTTCAAAATGTATCATTAGGAAATGTCTATATATATAAAACATTTGAATATATAAGAAAACAATATTAATGTTCTTTTATTATATATAGATTCAAAATAGTATTAAGTATATGAATAACGAGACGTCGATTTATAAAAGCTAATGACCAAAACACTCTAACATTCAAGTTACACTTCGAATGATTTAGTTATTGATAAGTTAAGTCTATATTTTTGTTAAAGGTACACATCACGAAACGTAAAACGCTAGTTTTCTAAGTGTACGAAAAACCGTTCTAGAAACCGAAACTGAGACTTTAGTCGATTGACAACGTACGAATCATTGGAACAAAAATTACATTTTAACCATGCTCGTAAATATAATATATTATATAATTAATTATATAGATTAAATAATTAATTATATATAATATTAAATGTGTGTCGGCAGAGTAAAACAAAGGATCATTAGCTGGAAAATGCACTCATGCGATCGCATGAAGGTAACACACGAAATCCATGCGATCGCATGGAGGTGAATGTCAGGAATTCTCTATAAATCGAATTCGTTCACTGGTTACACACACACTAATCTATCTTTCTCTCTCGAACTTCATATATTATTATTATTATTATTATTATTATTATTATTATTATTATTATTATTATTATTATTATTATTATTATTAGTAGTAGTAGTAGTAGTAGTAGTATGGTATTATTATTATTTATACATAAAATACTACGACGAGGTTCTGCTCGCATGTTTTCAAAATGGGTTTATGAGAGGGATAGAGCTAAGGAAATTATGGGTTATTGCTTTGGAGATTATGGGTATAGTTCGTGGGTATGCTCGTGAGGTCAACCTATTGTTTATCATCTTCGTCGCGTCTACGTACTTTCCTGCAATATTGAATCTCAATATTGATATGTGAGCACTCATAACTTAACTTTTATTTATTAATAGTGTATCCCTGACTAGTGCTCGAGTACATATGATATTGCATGCTTGTATGTTTAATTTCGTCGTTATATAGTTTATGATAAATCATGAATTTAGTACATATGCTACTGAGATAAGGTATATGATATGCATGTCGTTGGAAAGCTGGCGAAAAATTAATAATTTTTCATTTAGAAAGCGTATGGTTTCTATGAACGTATTAAAAGATATCGTTAATTGAATTATCTATAATTCATTATTATTGTTAAAATGATTATTATTATCGTTATCGTTATCGTTATCGTTATCGTTATCGTTATCGTTATCGTTATTATCGTCATTTTTAGTATTATCTAATAATCAATATTATTATTATTTTTATTATTTTTATTATTATTATTATTATTATTATTATTATTATTACTACTAAAATAATTAATATTTGTATCAAAACTATCATTTTATTATTTTTATCGTTATTATTATTATTAAAAGTATCAATAATATTAAAACTATCATTTTTATTAAAATTATCATTTTAATAGAAATATCATTGTTATTATAAAATATCATTATTATTATTATTATTATTATTATTATTATTATTATTATTATTAAAGATTAGCATTTTGAATAAAATTATTATTTTTATAAAATATTATTATCATAGTTAATAATAAAAAGTATTGTTATTATAAAAATTATCATGATTAGAATAATCGTTTTATTATAATAAATATCATCATTAGTAAATATAAATATGGTTATTTTTATTATTAGTAGAATAATAATAATTATTATTATTATTACAAAATAATACAATTTTTATTATTATTATCAATATTATTTTTATCAAATAAATATGTAATACAAAGATATTTTTACCACACGTAATATAATTACATTAATAATAAATATTACTATATTTTAGGATATTAAGTGAACTTTATAAATTTTATTACTTAAGTATATAAAAGTATATTTTTATCATATATATATTTTAATATAAAAATTTTATTAATAAATGACTTTTATTATTTACTCTATTAAAATCTGATAAATATATTTAAATATATAAAACGACTATATTTAAGTTATATAATAAACATGTATAGATTTTATAAATCATTTTGGGTCAAATTGACTTTTGTTGACTTTTGCATATCGATCTCGAGCATTAGGATTGTGGTACACTATGACCCGACCTTAATTGTTAGACAGACATTGACCATTATATAATATATATACTTAATATAGGTTCGTGAATCCGAGGCCAACACTACACTTGTTCAGTGCCATCATATGTATTTTTACTACGAAATACAGTATTGTGAGTTTCATTTGCTCCCTTTTTAAATGCTTTTGCAATATATATTTTTGGGACTGAGAATACATGCGTTTTTATAAATGTTTGACGAAATAGACACAAGTAATTGAAACTACATTCTATGGTTGAATTATCGAAATCGAATTTGCCCCTTTTTAGTCTGGTAATCTAAGAATTTGGGAACTGGCCCCAAATTGACACGAATCCTAAAGATAGATCTATGGGCACTAACAAGCCCCAGTCAGAGAATTTGAACTGCTTTAGTACTTCGAATTTATCATGTCCGAAGGAAGTCTCGGAATGATGGGGATATTCAATATGCATCTAGTTAAGGTCGATTACCAGGTTTTCAATCCATATGAATGATTTTTATCTCTATGTATGAGATGTATATTTATGAGAAATGGAAATGAAAATCTTGTGGTCTATTAAAAATGATGGAAATGAATATTGTTGATAAACTAATGAACTCACCAACCTTTTGGTTGATACTTTAAAGCATGTTTATTCTCAGGATTTTTTTTTTTTTTTTGAAAAGCAAGTAGGAATTATATTAATCAACGATATAAGTACAAAGGTGACATTGTGGCCGCTTAAAAACAATAAGAAAATACAGAAAACTACACACGAATTAGGTTGCAAAGATTGCAACTAGCACGATATGGGGTTAGAAAACCAATTATGCCACTCGAGCTTATGTCGATTTTGTCTCCTCGAAAGCCAGTCGAAAGATAGGGTTTGAATCTCCAAGATTAGTGAAGGAACCACCCCAATTTTGTTCTTGAAAACCTTTTTATTACGATTCTTCCAAAGCAAATAACAAACAATCCAACAAACCGCTTGCCAAAAAAAAATTTTGTTGTCTGTAGCTAGCGAACCAAAAGTCCCATTAAAGATGTCGTCGAAGCCGAAAATTGACGTATTGTATCCCCACCAATTTAGAACTTTTAACCACACCTCTTGAGCGAATTGGCAAGAAAAAAGAATGTGTTCACCCGCTCTATACCCCCATCACAAACCGGACATCTCACGCTATGTAAGTCAATACCCCTTTTGTCTAGTTCTAGTCTAACCGGAATGCGCCCCCTTCTCGCTCGCCAAATGAAGATCTCCACTTTTTTTGGAACTAATCTGTTACGCAAGGTCTCTACCGCCGAATTTTCACGAACCAATGTGATAATTTCAATGAGTTTGGACATTACCATAACCGTGTACCCCTTGTTTTCGTCTAGTGCCCATTGCCACCCATCTTGTTTTTCGCTAACCAGTTTAATGGGCTAAATTAGCCCACGCAACTCTTGAAGTTCTGCTGCAGTTCGCCCAGTGGGCTCACGGGCCCAAGAATAGCCAACCGACAGCCCACCATTTGAGTTATGAACCATCTCTTGCACTGTTGCTGCTTTGTCAAGTGAAAGTCGAAATAGCCTGTTGAATCTTTCCTTGAAGCAAACGTTCCCGATCCAAGTGTCATCCCAAAACATTGTGTCCGCCCCATTTCCAATTGCGCGAGTAAATGAACTAGAGAAGAGGATCCCTAGCCTATCAACGTGTTTTCCTGCATCACAAATAAAAAACCAAAGACTGGCGCTTCGGTTACGGGCAGGCCCAATACCAAACACAAGTCCTCCATTAGAACCATAAATGCTACGAATCACCGAGACCCACAAAGCGTTGGTTTCGGTTTTGAACCTTCACCACCACTTACAAAGAAGGGCAAGATTTTTACATTTGAGTGACATGATATTTAAGCCTCCTTCTTCGTGAGGAAGAAGGATTGTTTCCCATTTGACCCAAGACATTTTAGAGTTTGAACCCGACCCACCCCAAAAGAAAATACGTCTCACACTCTCTAGACATTTTAGCACACAAGGAGGGGCACGAAAAAGCGAGAAATAGTAGAGCGGTAAACTAGAGAGAACCGATTTAACAAGAGTCAAACGACCACCGAATGAAATCATTTTAGCTCTCCACTCCGATAACCGATTGTTGAACTTTTTGATAATCGGGGACCAATCTTTCAATTTCTTCATCTTATTACCCACACGGAGACCCAAATACATAAAAGGTAACTTACCCGATTGACAAGAACACCATGAGGCAAGATCTTCCACCTCTGAGTTGCTAATACCTACCCCATAAATGTGACTTTTATTATAGTTCACCTTTAAACCCGAAGCCCTTTCAAAACATTCTAGTAAATACATTAAGTTTCGATCATTACGCTTACTCCATTCCCCGAAAAAAATCGTGTCATCCGCGTATTGTAAATGGGAAATAATAACCTTCTCGTTACCAACTTCAACCCCTTTATACATGCCTTTGTCCACCGCCACTTTAGTAAGAATGTTAAGGCCTTTCGACGCGATAATGAAAAGAAAAGGTGATAGGGGGTCACCTTGCCTAACACCCCGCCTTAGATGGAATTCACCTGTCGGGGAGCCATTAATTAAGACCGAAATTGAGGCTGATTGTAAGCAAGATGCCATCCACTTTCGCCATTTAACCCCGAAACCCATACAAGTCATAACTACTAGAAGATAGTTCCAATTGATCGAATCAAAGGCTTTCTCGAAATCGACTTTGAAAATAAGACCATGTTTTTTATTACGCTTGAGATCATCAACCACTTCATTCGCCACTAAGACACCATCTAGGATAAATCTCTCACTAAGGAAGGCACTTTGTTCCATCCCCACAACGCGCGGCACGACTCTACGAATCTTCCGCTGTGCATTTGCTCATTTTAAAGATATTACTTGGAGTCATTCATAGCATATTTCTAAAAACGTTGCATTCAAGTCGTTGAGTTCAATAAAGATTATGATTAAGTAAATGATATATTAGGTCATTTATAGTTGGATATTATGAAATGGTATGCATGCCTGTCAACTTTTGACGTAATGAAAGTTTGTCTTTTAAAACGAATGCAATGTTTGTAAAATGTATCATATAGAGGTCAAATACCTCGCAATGAAATCATATGTTATTGTATTCGTCCTTATGGATTAGGACGGGTCGTCTCACTTGTCGGTCCGTCGGGTTCACCAATGACAGAATAGCAATTTATTTGAAATCGATGATAGAAATTGCAATATGAATTTGAAAGCAAATAATAAAATTGAATGTTAAAAGGTTGTCTGTGTACACGTGCCTTGAAGATGCTTTTTGCTTTCTTTGTGCAAAAACACTAGATGAAAATAATTGTTGCGCCGTATTGGAAGCTCTTGCAAGTATTGAACTTTGGAACCAAATCGAGGAAAAGAAAACTTCAGAACTGTTAGCGCCGTGATTTTGTTGTGGAAGTCGTAGGGGTTGGTTCTTTTTTTTTTTTTTTTTTTTTTGAAATACCTAAGCTCTGATTACCATGTAATAATCAAGATACTTAGTATTTCTTATGAATCATTAACAGTACATAACACATGAATATATAAACTGCTAAACCCTAAACAATATAAAAGGGCTAGGCCCAACTGCTAAATAAACGGGCTAAGATATAATGGCTAACACTAACAAGACTTGATAACCCCAAGTTATCAAACCCACGAACAATAAACAGAAAATTATAAGTAAACACGAAGAACGAATGCAAGAACGTAAATAACATGAGAATATAACGTGTTTATATCCAATATTGCTATTGGTTTAATCCACGGCTAACCACATGTATATTCTTATTAAATTTCGTAGATACATGTTACAGGTTACTATAGGTTGTATTTATAGCGAAAATGAGTTAGAATCACAACGGGACTAGGAATCCTAATCAAGCTCTAATTGGACGCCCAACTGCTTTCTCGCGATCGCGAGATATAAGCTCCTACTCGCGAGATAGTGATCGAAGCTACCAGACCTTCAGCTGCCCTCCTCACGACCACATCCCAACGCTTGTGACCAGAGAATCTACCCGCCTATTTGGCTACACATAATTAAAAACACAGTATATCCCATCGGTAAATAAAACGTTACTTAATATATGCTGGTCTTGATTAGAAGTGGTGCTAAAGAAACTGTTTGCATTCTTCTTGCAAGACTTTGGCAGCCTTTATTTCTAAGCTCGGAAGTAAAAGCATATCCCCCTTCTGACCATGTGGGTAATGTTCTTGCAGCTAATAAACTGTTCCATCTACAAAACTGTCTCCTTCATTTGCTAATTTGGCTCCCAGGTAATCAAGGAGCAGATATTAGATATAGTAAAAATCCATTTAAGAAATAGTAAACTATGAACGTTAAGATATAAATAATGCTGGCAGTGATATGTACCGTTATGGTAATAATCTTCGTAAGAGCCAGATATGTTGAAGACTGACAAAAAGGAATCTAAATGAATCCTTGAATTTCCAGTAAAAGGAAGAACATACCGAGGATTCTACAACGTTTAAACCACAGATTTCAAAAGATCTTAAGTTATAGGAGTTAATTGACATAAGTTTAAAGTTGAAAGTTCAGATAAGCAGGATATACATTCAAATTATTGTTATTTTTTCACATTGCAACGTGGGATATGGATTTGTACCTAAAAATGTTTCCCACAAAACGGAGACGACAAATGAAGGAAATTTGATTAAAAAAGGGTCTAGTTTTGTAGGAGATTTAAGGGAACTTACAGAAGGTTTCGAAAGGCCATATCTTTGCGTAAACATATTGTTCATCTGGCCACTCATGTAATTGATCATCATCTGAAAAGATAATGAATAAGCTGAGCATCCTTCACAAATAATATATTGAAGGGTTTTCTTACCGTTAGTTAGGAGTAAAAAATACCTCATAGGCTCATGCTGGTGAAAGATGGGGAAAATCTTTTAAAGTAAAATCAAATTAATGATTGCCTAGGGCAAGGTTGAATAACTCGAAATTACTAGCCAAGTACTCGGTTTTTGGCGAGCTCCAAGCTGAGTAATCGAACTCGGTCGAACTCGACCAAAACTCGAGATTATTCGGAAAATGGGTCAAAACTCGACCAAAACTCGAGATTACTCGGATACTCACTGAATTAGAGTGGCGAGATTTGCAACCTTGGCCTAGGGGCATATTGGTACTCTTCAAATGGAATTTTGTCAAAACAAGAGAAGTTTATTTATCAATTGAAAGGTAATTACATGACCCGTTAGAGAAAAAATAATAATAATAATAAAAAAAAAAAGTACATGAGTTGGTTCCCTTAGGATTCAAAAACTACTCTCCAGACTTGCACAGATTTCTTTGGTGATATTATAAGTAAATGATTTATAACACATCTTGATGTAACTCACCAGTCACCACACAAATATTATGAAGACCAAAAAGATTTGATAATTAATGATCAGCATAATGTCAATTGAATCTTTTTTCCTTATCGTGAATCAAATTAATGACTAAAGGACATCTAAATCTAAGTACATTCATTAAATAAAAGACCCGAGATGATCGTCGAATTGATTAAATGGATATCGAACAAGTATTTGAACATAAAGGAAAATAGGAATGTATACAAGAAATACGCTTTTCTTATTGTCACTTGATTTCCAGAAAAGAAAGAAAGAAAAAACAACATATCGAGTAATAACGATTCTAAATTTACCTATTCCCCTTTTTTAATCCGTTGTCCCAAGATTTGTCATCACCTCTAACATCCGATGTCTGAACCCCCAATATAAAAAGCAATTTGGCTGACACGAGTGGTTTGACATATCTGAAAATGGCACAAATTCCCGCGTTCGTGTGTGCTAGATAATGATAATCGATGTTATATATTAATTTAAAAATCTCATATGGGTCATTAACCAGCAATTGGAGATAATTGCCAACATTAGCAGTGGAACTTGCCCAACTTAAAGAAATCTCTCTTTGTTAGTGAAAGTGACCTTAACTGATCAAACACATAAATAGATATGGTCACCCGATCCGATCACTTTTCTACTGTTACTTCGGCCAAAAAATTGATTGACAAAGCTACAATTCTGTTATTCTGGTAATAAATTAATAAATTTAACTAATTATAAAATAAAAATAAATATATAAGAACGTTATTTGTCATGGTTCGATTTCAAAAGGTTGGTTTATGCACGTTTCAAAAGAGCTCTCTCTCTCTCTCTCTCTCTCTCTCTCTCTTGTTGATCATTTCGGCAAATACATTTCATTCTTCCAATTTCATTACTCTAACCCTCCAAAAACACTATCTCCCAAAATGACGCCAATGAAAATGAGACTTTGTTGAAAGGGTTCTTGGAATGCTGTATGTTTTCTACCACCAACTTACCAAACTTGAAAACTACAAATACGACACTACCTGAAAACTCATATCACTGGAGTAAGTGTTGCTGCTATGTCAGCCTACTGGAGGTGGTTGTCTTCACGTTTAACATATGATCATCTCATGTTTGCATTGAAGTCGAATTCACATTTTTTTTCTGGAGCCACATAAAAGAAACCGAATCCGAAACCCCAAATAACCATGAAACCACAAAAGAAATCACTCTCAGTCAACTTGTTGTACCGATAACAATTTTAGTTGGAGGGTTGAAATTATCGAAAATACCTTTTAATATAAATATGGTTACTATTGCTAACTGAATAGCTACACATGATTGTTATGTGTACGATCTATCTACAGGTATTCTTTTTATTTATATTTTTTTAATTTTTTTATATAAATTTGTATCAATACAAGTTGATGAAGAAAATAAAAGAAGGAAAAAAAAGAATATTTGCAAATGGAGCATACGCTTAATAATGATGGGTAGCCATCCAGGTAGCAACATCAATCTATTCATACTATAAATTATTTCCGAAAACTTCAACCCAGTAGCTACAACTGCTGCCGGTACAACAAATTAACCAGGAGTGACTTCTTTTAGTGTTTCATGGTAATTAGGGTTTCAGATTCAGTTTCTATTTTGTGACTAGTAAAAAAACATGCATTCAACTTTAATGCGAATATGGGATAATGTTGGACGGTAGTCCATAGTTTTTTGACAAACATTTATATTATATTTTTTATGCACATGGAATTAATGTGGGATGTTTGGTTACCTAATTTGAAGAAAAATTGGTTCTGCATGAATCATTAGTCAAAAAGGAAAAGGTTGGCAAATATGCATGTACATGTTCAACTTGTTCCTTTCACATGTAGTTTTCACATGTATACATGCACCTATAAATATGAAGGCCATGCATGGAAGTAAATCTATCCAGAGAGAACGGATCAAAAGTCACAAATGGGAAAAACATAGTTGATAGGGTTTATCAACGGAGTGTGTTTATTTGTGAGGTTGAGAGTTTTATTCTTGTAAGGAGTGTAAAAGAGAGTACGAGAAACTTAGATTTTATCTAAGGGGCTTGGGTTTGGGTTTAACTCATAGTGTACTTTTTCTTGTACCGGGTTCTTTATATTATAAGAATAAATGAGACTCTTGGGGTGGACGTAGGCAGGATTTGCCGAACCACGTTAAATCGTCGTGTTATCAGTTACTTTATTTGCATTTTATTATTTCTCGCAAGTTTGTCTCAAACAAATTATATCCTCGCTTCCGCTGGTGTGGGTGCGCTAGGCAAATTGTCATAACAGATAATCATATCTTGAACGTGAAGGCAACCACCTCCGATAGGCTAACGTAACAGCAGTACATATTCCAGCCTGAGATAATTTTCAGGTAGCATCATTTTTCAATTTTCAAGTTTGGTAAATTTGTGGTAAAAAAAATACGAGCATTCCAAGAACCCTTTGACAAAGCATCAATTTCTTCATCGACGTCATTTTGAGAGTGTGTTTTTGAAGGTTTAGAGTCGATAAAAAGTGAAAGATTGGAATGTATTTGCTGAAGTGATAAATAAGACAGAGAGATGGGCTACGTTGAAACGGTGCATACCCCAAACTTTTAAACTTAAACAATGACAAATAAAGTCTTTATATATTTATATTTACCTTAATTTGCTAAAATTATTAAAATAATAGAATAACAAAATGCATCATTGTCCATCAATTTCTTGGCCAAAGTATCAGTAGACAAATAATAAGGATCGGGTGACCATATCTATTTATCTGCTTAATAAGTTATATTCACTAACAAATGAGAAAAAAAATTAGATTAGGTCAGTTTCATGACTATTGTTGGCAACTATCCTCAATTCCAGATTGATGACTCATTTCAGATTTTTAAATTAATATAGAATCGAATTTATTATTATCTATCACATACACACGTGGAAATATGTGTCATTCCCAGTAAAGCCAAAG
This sequence comes from Rutidosis leptorrhynchoides, assembly GCF_046630445.1. Taxonomy (NCBI): domain Eukaryota; kingdom Viridiplantae; phylum Streptophyta; class Magnoliopsida; order Asterales; family Asteraceae; genus Rutidosis; species Rutidosis leptorrhynchoides. Next base: position 205,561,390 of record NC_092338.1, on the reverse strand, counting down.
GACTGTGAGTACCCCTTTTTTTCAAAATTCTAAGACTCGTGCTTTCTCTTTTCTCATAGTTGAAGCAAGACTCTCATCGTGTAGCTCGTTGAGGTCATCCTATAGCATGTCAAAAGAACACGTTTAGAAAGCTAATGAAGAACACATAATTCAAATTAGTGAAACCATAACGTAATTTTGAATGATAAGAGTGAATCTAATCGCTTGACACTACAAGAAAATCTAACATGGGGACGACGGTATTAGGGACGACACCAAGTTGTCCCCAAAAATACGCTAAAGGACAAAAAATTGGGCTGCTTTTTAACAAAAGTTTGACCATTTTGTTAGGGACGACATTTAGGGACGACATGTCATCCCGAAATAAACTTTAAATTTTTTAATTATTTCTCGTGCCAGAAACTGGCTTCAAAAAGCAAAAAAAATCGCGCCAATTTTTTAGGGACGACATGTCGTCCCTATATGTCGTTCCCAAAACGAAAACATTTTTTTTTATTTTTGTCGGTGGGGAAAAAATTTGCTCCAAAAGAACAAAAATTTTGGCGCCATATTTGGGAACGACATGTCGTCCCTAAAGCCTATTGGGGACGACATTTTTGACAGTTTTTTCATATTTATAGAGTCAATTATCAACAACATTGCACACGTCAAACACACATCAAACACACCGAAAATGTTGACCCTTCCGCCGTTGATTGTCTCATTAGAAGTGTATTACGAAAGTAAATTCAGTAATGAAATGAAACTTTACGATTATACGAGTAGTTCGAAATCTACGTTTGAAGAAATTGATGTTCGTGACGTAGGTTTAGAGGACCTTTTATACTTTTTGAAAGAAAAGGTTCCGTTCGAACACACGGACGTCTTATATTACGAAGATGACTGTGTTCCGGAATTGTCCGCTACATATCTCCGAACAGATGATCAGTAGAACGGTATAAAAGAAACCCTGAGTTGACGTTCTAATCGCATTTCTCTTTATTTACTTTTGGAAGATGAATAAATCACACTGAGTTGACGTTTTAATCGCATTTCCATTTATTATTTTTTAGTTTAATTATATCGTTTTTTTTATATTTAATTATGTTTTAGTTTAATTATGTAGTTTTTTTTATAATTTTTTGTGTTTTAGTTTAATTATATCGTTGTTTTAATATTTTATTGTACTTTCTATTAAATGAATGAAAAATCGCAGTTATTTTTGAAATCTAACAAAGTTACTGAAATTATAACATTTCAACTACAAGCAACATCATACAAAGTTACTGAATTAAATTACATTATAACGACGAACATTAAACGAAAACCATACAAAGTTACTGAAATTAAATCACACTGATGATGATGATGATTACGATGACGGTTTCTAGTAACTGATGTATTGTCTTTT